>NC_063044.1:54553349-54652079 GCF_018812025.1 Megalobrama amblycephala | reverse complement strand
ATTTTCAGAGTGCCAAAGTAGGTCCTTTTGCAATGAAAATAAATGAGTAAAAATAAAACAAAAAGCATTAATAAAATAAAATAATTCATAAAACACCCCCAGATCCTCCCAGGAACAAACTCCGGTGTGAATGAGAGATGGGAGGGTGGAGTCAGGCAGATGAGTCTCTGTCACAGTTAAGACCGCTAACTCTATTCCTGAGTGAATGTTTTGCACTTAATTCATTCTTAAAAGTTTTAAAATAGTCTTTTTAAATTAAAATATTGTTTAAATTAAATCTTTAAAGATTTAATAAATAATCAAATATTGTTCTTAAAAGTCTACAGTATCGGGATAACATCCGATGCCAATGGTAGAAATTATTTGCTTAAATTTAACCTAAAGTATACTTTTTATTAAACAACATCTGTACATAGTCATCTTAGATCTTATTTCTCAAAGATTCAATCAGAAGGGTTAGGGTTAAGTTTTTGAGGAAACAGCTTGTTAAAAACAGAGTGTTAACTAGAAATATTTAATTTGAATTGAATTAAAAAATACAAACATGAACGTCCCTGTACAAATGAGGACTCAACTTTGCTCTTATTTAGCTTAAGTTGCATCTTTAAGAAGATCACTATGCATTTTCAGAGAGGGATCCTCAACAATCATTAATGATGGCCTCAGGATATAGGCTGATGAGGTGATTTACAGATCAGTCACTTCTCTGTGCTGAGCCTGTATGTTACCACCTCTTGAGCATCCTTTGAGGGGAGATGACACTAGCAGGACACATGCCCCTTGACCCCCAACAATTTTGCATGGGTGTTAAACACCCTACAAGTAGTCATTTATTTCAACTGTGTTATTTACAAAACAGCATTTTTCAATGGAGTGAATCTACACATCTGAGGTCTTTCAGAGACATGACTTCAGGATCAGTGGGTCTCTTGAGAATATTTAATTGTGCTTAAAAACCAAAGATCAGGCCAAATCCCCTACATGACAATGTCCACATCAGACTCTGTACTTGAAAATATCTTTGCTGTTAAATATGTTTAAAAACCTCACATGTAAACTTATATTTTTTAAGCCTCTTCGATCTATATTATTTACTTTTCTTATTTCTATAAAGTTTCAATTCCTAGTAAATATCCAGTAAAAAGATTATAAAACAAAACAATAATGTTGACAAATATTTTTACTGCGATGTTTTTAACAAATAGGGATTACAAACAGTTCCTCACACAATGAAACCATTAAGGATAGCCAGAGGCTCATAACAAAGACACATTACTATGTAAGATATGTACGATAGTTTTACCAATAGTTTAAAAAAAAAAAGATAATATTGTTTTAAAGTTTAAATAAAAAGTTAAAAGCAAGCGTATCTTCATGTGTTCTGACACAATTTTTACTTTATAAAATTTGCGGTTGTTATTTCTAGGCTCATGATACTTTTTATTGGCCTGATAAATATAAAGTTAATCCATGATGAAACAAGAGAATCACACTACCAAATACGTTTGATACAATATTTTAAGAAAAAGGGGTGATTTTAAAATACAACTAAACCAGATTATTTTTTTCTTTTGACATGCATTTAGGCAAAAATGATTTTCCCCAGTGGTGTTGGAACAGGACTTATTTTTTAAAGTTTCAGACATGATAATCATGCGATACAAGCATTCGGATGAAGCTTCATATTAAACAAAAAAAGAATATGGCATTTTCACTTGTATTCAGCACGTATTTTTCAACATGTATTATTCAATATCTGCACACCATTTTCTGAAAAGGTTTTAGTAATGCTTTAGATCAGAATCTAGATTTTAGCAACCAACATGACATTAAATAGTTGTACCAGTGTACAAGGGTGTCTAAACTGTTTATAACAATTTGAATATTGAATATAGTTTACTGAATATAGCTTACTATTGAATATAGCTTACTGACATTGCCTATGCCCCTACAGATAAAAGCCAAAGACACAATGCAAAGACACAAATCAATGAGAATATTTTATACAGAAATGATATTTTCAGAAATTCAAAGGGCTCGGTTACAAAGAAAATAAATTGATAGATCTTGTAGCGCAATTATCCATCTCTTCTATGGGGGTTTGCGTGAAGCATTGACACGAAAAGTAAATCTGGCTGTTTGCGCTTGAAACGATTACGACTGAGACATATCTAACCATTGCACTGAAAGCTATGATTTCATCCAGTTTGAGATGGGTAAACAAAGTTACACACTGTAGTAAAAGTTATAGATACATCTCAAACAACATCTTTGTACAATTTTGTACAAATTGAGTGAACACAATAAATTAGCACATCTAAATTCAAGAGGCCTAGTAACTAAGAAAGCAGCGACATCATGTAAGAAAAGTGTCATACTGCATGCAGAAGTCCACTCTTGATTTATTGTGATAGGCATTTTTACCCCCTTCACTGGTCTTAGTCACATTATAAAGACTAACAAGATCGCTGATAGCATTTTATTCATCGGTCTGTATATGTTTTTAGCCGAATACTCCTCTCGGGCTGCTGTCAGTGTAAGTTTTTGCAATTCGTCACATGTGTGATGAACACAGGCCATTCATTTAAGCATCTTTTAGATGTATGACTGAACCTTTGACAAAACCAATTCTGTTTAAAGTGTTTAACGAATCATTTCTTTCAACACCCCAGCCTAACATTAAAGAATACGTGCAAATATTATAGTATAGATTTTTGTTAGAGTCTATGCCACGCTGTTGAAATGCAAGCTCATTTGAGAACTATAGCATTGCATACCCTTGTAAAGAAGAAATTCAAACAATCATTATACAGGTATTATATAATTTACCATGTGTGTACGACATATAAGATACAATTAGCTAATGTAAACATAATACAGAAAAGCTCTCTTCTGATCTATTGCAAAAGATTGTAAATGCCATTTTTTCCCACTCTCAGTCTATCACCCTGCTTCCAATTTTGGTTAATTTATCATTTGTTAATTTTGTTCAAATGCAGTCTTCATCTAAAACTGTTCTCTGAGTTTGGTCAAAAATGAACTTTCACTGTTTCACTCAAACCACCCTTGTTCACATTACTTAAAAAACTCATGTAACTACATGAACGTAATTTAACTGCGTTGTTTCTACTAAAATTGAGTATTGTCAGCTTTACTTAGTAAGTGTTTGTTCAGTCAACTTAACATTGCTGTGTGAAACGCACACATTATTGTTGACATAATTAACTGTGCAGTGGATTCGTAGTTCCCAAACAAAGCCTAACAACATACACACATGACTCTAACTCTTTCACAAACCAGACTGACCCCAGGTATGGATATCTCAAATACCCAACTCGCAATAGTTAGATATCTTGACTTTATCCGCATGTTTAGGGGCGCTACCGTTCTTGTCCTCATAAATTTTATGCTTCTTTCCCATTTTATTCACTTTTTTTTTTAAATACAGTGTTTTAACATGTACATTCTTTTTGTCTGTAATTGTAATTTTAAACGTATTTGTTTTCCATTACCGTTTTACCCATTACTGTTTCACCCATTCCATCTTGTCCGAAAATCAGTGTTTTCTACACATTTAGGTGTAATGCGATGTTGAAATTGCACTCTCGCTGTTCTCTGCATCTCTTTTTTCGTACCATTTAATTGATTTAATAAAAAGGTGGTGTAACCACACTCTTACTCATTTTATGTAGTCTACTGTATTATATTTTACCGTATAGAATGCGGAGCAAAGATCTTTGAAACATTGTAGCCTGTAAAACATTTTAATGACTTTAAACGCCATATATAGACGTTTTACCCTCCAGGGGTTAGAGACTTTGTATTACCATTTTTAATGAGCTCAGACATGGTCGTAAATAACAACAAGTGATTCAAACTTTTATTTCAAAGTTGTTGAACATACATTGAAGAAATGCATACATAAGTAAAACAGTCATCATGAAATTACAGGTGGTCTAATAAAAGAAAATCTCTGCATGCTATCATGTTTCGGTCTAGGACATGATTGACCAGCATTTTGACAATTTCGCCGATGGTGGTATCATCAGCATTGTTTGAACGCAGTGAGACACAAACATCTGTTACAATTGTACACATACATACGATGTCAGTAACTCCTAACTCTTCGGTACATTCAGACATCACATCCAGAACTTTTCTTATTATTACACAGATTGGTTCTTTGGTGTAAACACACATGCTTGTCACATCAGAATTCCATGAACTTGATAGGTCTCTTACGACATCCATCTCTTTTTTGAGATTTGTTACACGTTTGGTTTCCTCCGTACAATCATCATCATCATCATCATCATCATCATCATCATCATCGTTAGCCTGATTGCACACGTCTTCGATGATCCTGTGCATCAGGTCAACCATCGGTCCTCTGAAATAATCTTTAAACATACAGTCCAAGATCCCTTTTAGAGGGCACTCATTGCCCATGGCACACTGGCACGTGGGGTGTTGGTGCACGGCCTCATCAGAACTCAAAGGCGGGTCATTCTCCCTCAGATTTTGTGTAGACATTTCAGAAATCCTCTGCAATGAAGATGGATTTTTAGAACTCAACTTGGTGCACGGTATAAACTTTGTCTTTGATATAAACTTTCTTCAATATCCCGTGGGCGAGTCCTTAAAACACGATTGTCCAACAGTTTACACAGTTTATTAATGGTTTGAAGTTTGGGTTTTTGGGTCTGATCCCCCCAAAATGTGAGTCAAAGAAGTCTCAGGCTCAGACAATCAGGAAAGTTGATTTTTGGCGGTCCATGTAACAACCAGACAATGCTCCTTAATCAAAGAGATGTTGCAGTAGAACAGCAGTCTGCTATGGTACAGTTGTCGATAGGTTGTGGCACCAGCTCCCTCACACAGATCGGTTAGGAAACCCAGGATGCTTGCTATACGTGAAGCTCAGCACGGTTTTTATCTGGACAGCCAATTGGGGCCGCCCTTGCCCCATGTGTGCGGGTTGTACAGGGGTTATCGTCAGGAAGTCATAAATAATGATATATAATTAACGACACAATGTGCAACAGAAATAGCAATATGTAAAAGTCCTGCATATATCACCAGAGAGAAGTTTACTCACTCATTTCACTCAATCCAGATATTTTGATTAAAAAGTCACAAGGTCAAAAACAAACAAAATAAAAAACAAGCACTTATGAATGGTTCACAATAAGATTCATAACATGCAGATTCTTTTTGTGCAGACATTTCATTTTACCATAAAAAATACGTTAAAAAAATCTGTTAAATTTACGGTAAAATAACGTATTTCATTAACTGATATAATGTTAATTTACCAACCTGATGAAGTACTAATATCTGTTTTGTACCTTTATAATACACTGACAATCACCAAACACAGTGGTGATTAGAGTCACATGATGAATCAAAGTTCATCACAAGCAGGTTTTCCACAAGCTGTGAAGGACAACACTAACATATAGAAGGTGCACACAGTGTCATTCACACACACACTAAACACCATCATGGTAACATGCATGAAATTTTAAATGCAATAAACATTAATTTAACAACATTAGATGTAACGTAAAACCCTAATGTACATAACTGATTAGAAAAAAATGAGAAAAACTAAGAAGAAACAGAGTTATTCCAACGAAAATATATCAAATGTGAAGTGTCACGCAGGGAATTGTGGGAATGTCAATTTACGGTTTTTCACTGTAAATTTTACAATGAATTGTTATTTTTCACATCCAAAAACTGTGAATTTAACGGTATTTTACCGTAAAATTACATTAAATGTACTGTTAGATCTATTACAGTTATTCACTGTATATAGTACGGACCAATTGACAGTTTTTCACCGCAGCATTTTTATAGTCTTTTACTGTTAAAATCACGGTCATTTTTTACAGTGTATTAAAGACTTTTATTGACACCATCGTATTAAATGATCTCAAGTAAAAATGTAAGCGTAATGCACATACTGTATATTCAATAAGGGTCTTATTTTAATGTTGTTCAAAAATTTACTTTAAACAAATTCTACAATTAGTATAAACCATAATGTCTGTAACATAGAGATTCTTAGAGGCGAGGGAAATTGGATCCAATCAGTATATTAAACAAAAACAATTACACAAAACAGAAGCAAGGACATGATACATTACAATATCATTGCACAGTTCAGGTTTTGCTATATCACGTTACCATTTTAATACATATCATCACCATGACTGATTAAACATTTAGCAGCGCTTGAAATGAATTCAGCGCAAATTAAACAACTTGTCTATTGTTAAAAAGATGGTATGTAACGCAGGTACGTCGCTCCACTGAAAATATAGACTGTTTGCAGCATTCGAAGGGGTCGTCCTCTGGAGTGCGCAGTCTCTGTCCCACTCATCGTCCGAAACGTTGCTGCTTTTAGACCAAAAGTCCATTTCATATCCCTCACGGGGTTTCATCAACTTAATGAGGTGTTGGTCATGAATCGTCTTGTTCCAACAGATATTCCTGTTTCACAAAATTTTCATCTTCATGACAAAACTTGGTCAAACGAATCCTGTGTTTTTTCTGCCGAGCGTAAGGAAGATTTTTTGCCGTTTTAATATAACTTTCAACAGAAGTTTCAGGAACTTGTGGAGTAACCATTCTAGATTTGCAGACTGTTTCCTAAAGCTTATTCAGTAGGTAGGGCCTGTAGGTTTTAACTAGAGAGAATGTGAACACCCTCTGTGTCTAACCCCTGGAGGGTAAAACGTCTATATATGGCGTTTAAAGTCATTAAAATGTTTTACAGGCTACAATGTTTCAAAGATCTTTGCTCCGCATTCTATACGGTAAAATATAATACAGTAGACTACATAAAATGAGTAAGAGTGTGGTTACACCACCTTTTTATTAAATCAATTAAATGGTACGAAAAAAGAGATGCAGAGAACAGCGAGAGTGCAATTTCAACATCGCATTACACCTAAATGTGTAGAAAACACTGATTTTCGGACAAGATGGAATGGGTGAAACAGTAATGGGTAAAACGGTAATGGAAAACAAATACGTTTAAAATTACAATTACAGACAAAAAGAATGTACATGTTAAAACACTGTATTTAAAAAAAAAAAGTGAATAAAATGGGAAAGAAGCATAAAATTTATGAGGACAAGAACGGTAGCGCCCCTAAACATGCGGATAAAGTCAAGATATCTAACTATTGCGAGTTGGGTATTTGAGATATCCATACCTGGGGTCAGTCTGGTTTGTGAAAGAGTTAGAGTCATGTGTGTATGTTGTTAGGCTTTGTTTGGGAACTACGAATCCACTGCACAGTTAATTATGTCAACAATAATGTGTGCGTTTCACACAGCAATGTTAAGTTGACTGAACAAACACTTACTAAGTAAAGCTGACAATACTCAATTTTAGTAGAAACAACGCAGTTAAATTACGTTCATGTAGTTACATGAGTTTTTTAAGTAATGTGAACAAGGGTGGTTTGAGTGAAACAGTGAAAGTTCATTTTTGACCAAACTCAGAGAACAGTTTTAGATGAAGACTGCATTTGAACAAAATTAACAAATGATAAATTAACCAAAATTGGAAGCAGGGTGATAGACTGAGAGTGGGAAAAAATGGCATTTACAATCTTTTGCAATAGATCAGAAGAGAGCTTTTCTGTATTATGTTTACATTAGCTAATTGTATCTTATATGTCGTACACACATGGTAAATTATATAATACCTGTATAATGATTGTTTGAATTTCTTCTTTACAAGGGTATGCAATGCTATAGTTCTCAAATGAGCTTGCATTTCAACAGCGTGGCATAGACTCTAACAAAAATCTATACTATAATATTTGCACGTATTCTTTAATGTTAGGCTGGGGTGTTGAAAGAAATGATTCGTTAAACACTTTAAACAGAATTGGTTTTGTCAAAGGTTCAGTCATACATCTAAAAGATGCTTAAATGAATGGCCTGTGTTCATCACACATGTGACGAATTGCAAAAACTTACACTGACAGCAGCCCGAGAGGAGTATTCGGCTAAAAACATATACAGACCGATGAATAAAATGCTATCAGCGATCTTGTTAGTCTTTATAATGTGACTAAGACCAGTGAAGGGGGTAAAAATGCCTATCACAATAAATCAAGAGTGGACTTCTGCATGCAGTATGACACTTTTCTTACATGATGTCGCTGCTTTCTTAGTTACTAGGCCTCTTGAATTTAGATGTGCTAATTTATTGTGTTCACTCAATTTGTACAAAATTGTACAAAGATGTTGTTTGAGATGTATCTATAACTTTTACTACAGTGTGTAACTTTGTTTACCCATCTCAAACTGGATGAAATCATAGCTTTCAGTGCAATGGTTAGATATGTCTCAGTCGTAATCGTTTCAAGCGCAAACAGCCAGATTTACTTTTCGTGTCAATGCTTCACGCAAACCCCCATAGAAGAGATGGATAATTGCGCTACAAGATCTATCAATTTATTTTCTTTGTAACCGAGCCCTTTGAATTTCTGAAAATATCATTTCTGTATAAAATATTCTCATTGATTTGTGTCTTTGCATTGTGTCTTTGGCTTTTATCTGTAGGGGCATAGGCAATGTCAGTAAGCTATATTCAATAGTAAGCTATATTCAGTAAACTATATTCAATATTCAAATTGTTATAAACAGTTTAGACACCCTTGTACACTGGTACAACTATTTAATGTCATGTTGGTTGCTAAAATCTAGATTCTGATCTAAAGCATTACTAAAACCTTTTCAGAAAATGGTGTGCAGATATTGAATAATACATGTTGAAAAATACGTGCTGAATACAAGTGAAAATGCCATATTCTTTTTTTGTTTAATATGAAGCTTCATCCGAATGCTTGTATCGCATGATTATCATGTCTGAAACTTTAAAAAATAAGTCCTGTTCCAACACCACTGGGGAAAATCATTTTTGCCTAAATGCATGTCAAAAGAAAAAAATAATCTGGTTTAGTTGTATTTTAAAATCACCCCTTTTTCTTAAAATATTGTATCAAACGTATTTGGTAGTGTGATTCTCTTGTTTCATCATGGATTAACTTTATATTTATCAGGCCAATAAAAAGTATCATGAGCCTAGAAATAACAACCGCAAATTTTATAAAGTAAAAATTGTGTCAGAACACATGAAGATACGCTTGCTTTTAACTTTTTATTTAAACTTTAAAACAATATTATCTTTTTTTTTTTAAACTATTGGTAAAACTATCGTACATATCTTACATAGTAATGTGTCTTTGTTATGAGCCTCTGGCTATCCTTAATGGTTTCATTGTGTGAGGAACTGTTTGTAATCCCTATTTGTTAAAAACATCGCAGTAAAAATATTTGTCAACATTATTGTTTTGTTTTATAATCTTTTTACTGGATATTTACTAGGAATTGAAACTTTATAGAAATAAGAAAAGTAAATAATATAGATCGAAGAGGCTTAAAAAATATAAGTTTACATGTGAGGTTTTTAAACATATTTAACAGCAAAGATATTTTCAAGTACAGAGTCTGATGTGGACATTGTCATGTAGGGGATTTGGCCTGATCTTTGGTTTTTAAGCACAATTAAATATTCTCAAGAGACCCACTGATCCTGAAGTCATGTCTCTGAAAGACCTCAGATGTGTAGATTCACTCCATTGAAAAATGCTGTTTTGTAAATAACACAGTTGAAATAAATGACTACTTGTAGGGTGTTTAACACCCATGCAAAATTGTTGGGGGTCAAGGGGCATGTGTCCTGCTAGTGTCATCTCCCCTCAAAGGATGCTCAAGAGGTGGTAACATACAGGCTCAGCACAGAGAAGTGACTGATCTGTAAATCACCTCATCAGCCTATATCCTGAGGCCATCATTAATGATTGTTGAGGATCCCTCTCTGAAAATGCATAGTGATCTTCTTAAAGATGCAACTTAAGCTAAATAAGAGCAAAGTTGAGTCCTCATTTGTACAGGGACGTTCATGTTTGTATTTTTTAATTCAATTCAAATTAAATATTTCTAGTTAACACTCTGTTTTTAACAAGCTGTTTCCTCAAAAACTTAACCCTAACCCTTCTGATTGAATCTTTGAGAAATAAGATCTAAGATGACTATGTACAGATGTTGTTTAATAAAAAGTATACTTTAGGTTAAATTTAAGCAAATAATTTCTACCATTGGCATCGGATGTTATCCCGATACTGTAGACTTTTAAGAACAATATTTGATTATTTATTAAATCTTTAAAGATTTAATTTAAACAATATTTTAATTTAAAAAGACTACTTTGAATTAAGTGCAAAACATTCACTCAGGAATGGAGTTAGCGCTCTTAACACACACTGTGACAGAGACTCATCTGCCTGACTCCACCCTCCCATCTCTCATTCACACTGGAGTTTGTTCCTGGGAGGATCTGGGGGTGTTTTATGAATTATTTTATTTTATTAATGCTTTTTGTTTTATTTTTACTCATTTATTTTCATTGCAAAAGGACCTACTTTGGCACTCTGAAAATGTAAGTTTTTTTTTATTTATTTTTTTATTTTATTTATTAATTTAGCCTATATTTCAATTGTTTAATTGTTAATTATTAATTATTATTTATTAATTTTTAGCAACATATTTGATATTATTTATATTTAGAATAATTTTATATTAAAATAGAGACAAGTTACTTTTATAGAACTAACCTGAGGCATCACAGGGTCTGAATGAAATAATTGTTTCTCTCTGAAAATGCTGGGTGATTTTCATATTGAATTATTGAAAATGTTACACAATGTGAGAGATGGTTTGCGAGACCCATATATTTTTACTCATACCCTGATAATAAAATGTCAAATGTTTGATTTATTAAGACTTTTAAAAATGTAATTTAAAAAACTAAAATGATTTAATTTGAACAGTTGTTTAATTTTAAAAGATGTAATTTAAACTTCTATATTTACGCTTTGAAAATAAAAGTTAGCTTGAACAAAATATTGTTTCATCCACCCCCCACTAACCATTGCTCTCCCCCTCTGTCACTGACACTATCATGCTTTGTTGCAAGTCACTTGGAGAGACAATGAGAAAACCATTTAGTGTTAAGTACATCAAGAAGGAACACTTTTCCCTGCTCACTGAAAGCTGTAAGATTTTTATTTTCATTTATTTGAATTTTCATTTAATTTTATTTTATTATAAAACTATAATAATTGGTGTCACTAAATTTAGTCAAGTCGCCTTTATTTACTGTATATAGTGCTTTTTACAATGCAGATTGTGTCGAAGAAGCTTTACAGTGATAACTGTTTGTTATTATTAACATCGTTATACTTTTATTTATTACCATCTTCATTCAAAGAAGAGAAAGTTTTTCGCTTTTGAAAAGAGTGTGTGTGTGTGTGTGTGTGTGTGTGTGTGTGTGTGTGAGTGTGTGTGTGAGAGAGCGAGAGAGAGAGAGAATGCCTGTTGTATTGGGATGTTTGTGGTAACAAACCATAAACATTTTCGGCATCCTTAAACAGACAACCATTGTATTGTGATGTTTGTGGTAACAAACCATAAACATTTTGGGCATTCTTAAACAGACAACCATTGTATTGGGATTATTGTTCTAAAAAGCCATAAACATTTTGGGCATTCTTAAATAGTCACTAATTGTATTGGGATTAATATGAGGTGGTCTATTGGAACGATGTGTTATCCTGTTCTGTGAAAAGGTTTTTACACCATGATGTGTGTGTGTGTGTGTGTGTGTGTGTGTGTGTGTGTGTGTGTGTGTGTGTGTGTGTGTGTGTGTGAGTGTGAGTGAGAGAGAGAGAGAGAGAGAGAGAGAGAGAGAGAGGCGGATTATAAGTATTAAAACTTCATGATGTTTAAAGGAATTACATTTCCTGATCCCTGGAAATGTAAGATATTATTATTTTCATCCAGCTAAAACTATATTATTATTTAGTAAGATGTGTAAGATATTTTTTATATTTTCATCTAGCTAAAACTATATTATTTAGTAAGATGTTTGATTATTATTATTCAGTGTAATGTGTGTAAATCTCATCCCTAATGTTCATCCCTAATAGGGTATGTCCAACACATAGAGACTTTATATCTGGAATCATTTTAAATCAAATCACTCAATATTCCTAGCTCATTTTTAAACATACAGAGATTTATTTTAAGCATCACCCTTATAGGAAGATTTATTAAAACTTTAAAGATTTTTAAGAACATATTTAAACATTTTGAACATTTTCTCTGGAAAAGGTAACAGACTAAGTGTCCCATAGAATGCAGCTTGGCCCATTGTTGTCACTGCCTGGCTGGGTGTGAGCTGCTCACTTGGAAAGACCGAGAGAGAGTGGGAGAGGGATTGGATTGTTCCAATGTTGTTCATTATTCAGTTTAATATATTATATAAATATATTTTCATTTATTTTAAATAGATCTGTATTACGTGTGTGACGAGAAAGAGAGAAAGAGAGAGAGAGAGAGAGAGAGAGAGAGAGAGAGAGAGAGAGAGAGCGCGTATATTGCATTGACCCTATTGGTAAAATATTATTTTTTCTCATTGAGACGAAGAGGATGTCCACATACAAAAGCCCCTGTGACGGAATGCGACACCCCCGAAATATCTGTTCAAACAACCGGGTCAAACGATCATTCACTCCCGGAGCTCACGGGTCAACATCCAGATGGACAAACACAAACAACATTACATTCATCCTAATATCCGGAGGTCATAGGTCAATGACATCGGGGTCAAAGGTTGTGTTGACACAGTCCGGAAACGGAAGGACAAAAGGTCACACCTGTCAAGTCATCAATCAAAGGGGCCATAAATCACTTTTTGACACATGTCCCAGGGTAAGCACTACTTATTAGATATGGACTATAAATGCAATTTGTGCCACGCATTATATTGATAAAGATCATCCAATATCCTCTTTATGTTTTAGAATAAATATATCAAAACATCCATAAAAACAAAATTGTATAAAATACTTAAGATAAAGGTTTTAGAATAGAGCTGATTCATTCATTTCCACTGGCCAGATAGTATTTGAATAGTTTTAAACAATTCAAATCAAATTTATGCAGTTTTGCTGATAAGGTGAACATATCTTTTAGGAAGTTTATAGGCTATTTTTAGTGGAAAAAGATCGGCCTACTTATTTATTGCAGTGTAAATAGGCTACAATTGTCTGACTGGGCGCGTCACTGACAAAGTATTTTAAAAAGAAAACATGCAAATCTTACCGTTTTCCTCAAATTATATTCTTCAAATGGTAATTGTTTGAAGATCCTTCACACGAACACCTCCTGCAGCTGTGGTTGTACAGTAAGATATTATTGGACCTATTCAAACTGGACAACGGACCGTTCGACCACCGAATCCAGCAGCGTCTTCCATAATATCTAAGTTAAGTGTGCATCACTGATCGTCATTCTCGAAAAAATATTTTGTCATAACATCTGAAGTTTAGTTTAAAGAGGAATTATTGTGCTCCCAGCGCTCCTCGCTGTCATTAAAACAGCGTGTCACTGGAAAAGTGATCGAAAGTAGCACATCTACTATCTCAATTCATATCACTTTTGTCTCCAGAATGTGCGTACGCACGGCTCAAAGTTTGCTTAAAGGTGCGCACATTCTCCCGTCAAGTTTGTTTTTATAGATCACAACCTTTGCGTGGGAACTGGCGTACGCACGTTTCCAGCCCTGTTTTATGCGTACGCACGCTTTATAAATGAGACCTCTGGTAAATTAGATCATATTACCCCAGTGTTAAAATCATTGCATTGGCTGCCTGTTTCTTTTAGGATTAATTTTAAAATTGTATTATTTGTATTTAAATCTCTTCGAGGCTTAGATCCATCTTATATTGCTGATCTAATTCAGGAACAAAAGCCAGTAAGATCCCTACGATCTCAATCACAGAAACTTCTTGTGTCCCGGTCTAAGACGAAATCGAAAGGTTTGCGGTCGCTGCCCCTAAACTATGGAAAAGCCTGCCGTTATATATTAGGGACATACTGATGCTCTGTCAGTTTAAAACCCACTTGAAAACATGTTTTTTATGATAGCGTTTGATCATAGATAAGTGCGGAGGTTGCTAGTATCATATATGCCTCTTCTGATCCTAGTTAAGATGTATTTTGACTGTCTTTTTAAGGTTTCTTTTAATATTACTTGTATAATTATATGGATGTGATCCTTTTTTAAAAGTTGTCTTCTGCTTATTGTGTTACTGTGTACAGCACTATGATCAATGTTGTTTTATTCAGTGCTTTATAAATAAATTTGAATCTTCATCTTGTCTCCAGTGACTCATTACAGACAGATAGAGCTGTGCCTGTCAGTGTTTAAAACAGGAAATGATGTGGTTTCAGAGAAGGGCAAGTCAGTCAGATCAGTTGAGAAGAAAATGTTGAAACCCAGTGGTCAAGTTTCTGAGACCTCCGACATTAAAAACTTCTGTGTCTGTATGAAGCCAACTCAAAGCCAAAGGAAGTGTGGGTAAAATGTGTATTGTGCAGTTTCCGGCCCACCGAGCCTGAACTCCAGGGTGAACCACATTCATTTGCCAACACTGTGACTCTGACTGACAATATTCACACAAACACACAAACATGACTGTTTTCTTGTTAGACCTGCATGATCTTTCCACAGGTACACTGGAGTGGAGTGTATATTAAGCATAAATACTGTTAATGAAAGTTTTCCAGTAGAATAATTTACACACATGCACACACTCCTGAGTCAAAAAGAAAGTGGATTATGGCCAGTCACAGAGAGATTGTTTGGGATTGTTCCTTTGGATTGTTTCAGTAAACAATCCTGCAGAGTTTTAAATGGGTGCCTTTTGTAGTAATGAAATGTATACTTTGTATTAAGTAGCTCAAAACTTCAGTGAGTTACAGCTGCTGAACCAAAAGGTGTTACAACCCAGAGGTGTGCGGTGGTGTTTTAAAATGAGACAAAGTCTTCAATTGTTTTATATAAAAATGTAAATTTGTCCGTTATTTTGTCCTGGTTAAATAAACATTACACAAATAGAGACCAAATACAATTCTATTTTGCTTTTTTTTTTTTTTTTGCAATAACTAGACTTATGCAATGTTTTATTTATTGAAACCAAGTATAAAATGAAAAATAACAACTTTTATGACTTCTGAAAGGAAGTTAGAATGATGAACAATTGCAGGACTTCTCTCCCTTCTAACATTGATGGGGTAACTGGCACAGATAATATCTGTCAACTTTGGATGAGCTATTATTGTGAATTGTTTAATTGTGTCACGAGTAGTTTTGCCACTGCAGGAATTGAAGAAAATAATGCGGGGGTGATAGTAACTCCAGAAGAGGTTTATTATGCCATTTTAAAACTGAAGAATAACAAGTCATGCGGTCCTGATAAAGTAACATCAGAGCATCTGACATTGGCAAACAAAAAACTGTATCCTCTTCTGGCTATTTGCTTTACAGGATTTATGATCCATGGTGTTCTGTCTGTCTTGTCCCAGTGATTAAAAACAAAGCTGGTAAACTAAACAGTAAGGATAATTATCATCCCATAGCCTTGGCCAGCTCTTGATAGAGTCATCCTGGACAGACTTGAACTATACAGCTGCCAATCAGTTTGGATTTAAACTTCAACATAGTACTGATACATGTGCACTAAAGGAAATGTTAGACAAGTATCATATTCAGGGCTCTACAATGTTCACATGCTTCCTAGATGCATCTAATGCATTTGATAGAATCAATCATGAGAAGTTGTTTAGGAAATTGTCTAACAGAGGTGTCCCTGGTTACCTCATTAGAATCCTCATATTTTGGTACTGACAGCAGAGCGTGCAGGTGAAATGGGGTGAGTCAGTGTCTGACTCCTTCAGGGTCAGCAATGGGGTCCGGCAGGGAGGTATAATGCCCCCCCTGCTGATCAACATCTACATGGATGATCTTTCTGTACAGCTCACTAACTGTAATACTGGATGTGTTGTTGGAGGCTCTGTCATTAACCATCTCATGTACGCAGATGACTTCAGCAGCTCCTCAATATCTGTTCTCAATATGGCTTACAAAATGACATTAAGTATGACGCCTCTAAAAGCTATGTTATGATTGTGAGAACCAAAAGTGATATGAAATCAGCCTTTCCTGAGTTCACTCTCTGTGGCAGTACGCTTAATGTCACAGATGAGGTAAAATACCTTGGGGATTATATCTGTAGTGACCTCACTGATGACCGAGATATCCACAGGCAGTGTTGCAAATTATACGGACAATCAAATATGCTGGTCAGGAGATTTTTTATGTGCTCTGTAAAAGTCAAAACTGCTTTATTTGCGTCATGCATAACCTGATATTGCTGAGTTCAGCATGTTCCTGGGTCAACATTTTTGTTGATCCTGGAACAACATTCAAATCAACCAATCAGATTTGAGGGACAAGTTTACAGATTATGTCAAGTTTAGGCTTAACATCATGAATTGGTGCTTCTACATCAGTGTTATTCATCTATCATTTCCCTCTGATTTTTTTGATAACTTATGGGTAGGGTTAGGTTTAGGGGTAGGAATAGGGTTAAGACTAAATTTTCAGACTAGAATGTTATTCCAGGATCAACAAAATATGTTGACCCAGGAACACATCTAACTCAGCAATATTAGGACGTGCTTCAGTGATACTGCTCTCCCTTGTACACGGCCCAACTGTGGCGGAGATACAAAAAGTCCAGTCTGCAGAGATTAACTGTTGCATATAACGACTCTATGAGACTGCTGCTGAAGGTAGCAAGATACAGTAGTGCCAGTCAGATGATTGTTGTGTTTGTAGAGTTCGCTCAATTCCTGCTGCTTTGCACCATTGTTACTATAAATTCATGTGTCGACTTGTGAAGTCCCCAAATGTAATTGTACAGACTCTGGTTTGCCCTGAGATGAGCTCAGTGAGGTTCACCTCAAAACTGTGGAGCTCTGGCGTTCCTGCCTGTTTGTAAACAGAGACTGAAGACATCTTGTACTCTCTTATTAATATGCTGTAAATATTATTGTAACTTGTTTACAGTGTTCTTAATTTTTTCTTTTCTATCTATGAACTTGTGTTTGCACCTGTGTCCTTAATAAAGATAATAATAATAATATAAATTTCATCAAGTTAGTGTTTTAAGTATTTTTACATTTATTCCAAAATAACTAAAAGCAGTAACAATTTAAACAATATATATTATTTGTGAGCTAATGTTCAGCTTTTCTTTTTAATAATCCACTTCAGCTGTCATCAAGCTTGTATAACTGGTCATAGACATGAAGATGTACCTTTTATTTCCCCAAGCTGATTGCTCTCTAAATCCCCCACAGTCATCATGATTTCAGACCATTTCAAGTTTTAATTTGATGTGACATAAAGTGGTGAAACTTACTTTTTAATTAATGCCATCAATATTATTGTTTGGCTTGAAGCAGCGCTGCACAGACCAATCGGTGAATGATGTCAAATTACTGCGAGAGCGATTCAAAAGCATAAGGAGTTTCTCTGATCACTCTCACAGTACTTTGATGTCATACACCGATCGGTCTGTGCAGCGCTGATGCATCTCAAACAAGCCTAGCATCTTCATTCAGGCTGATGAAAACAAGAGGCGGGATTTATCGTGCCAACCAATCATGACCAGTCGATCATATCCAATCAAAGCATGATGGAGGCACTGCCTCCTTTCATGTGACTTCCACTCATTCATTCTCAATTACCCCCCACAGGGTGTACTGCAAACAAGCTAAAAAAATCCAGAACTAAGTTAAAGGATTAGTTCACTTTCAAATGAAAATTAGCCCAAGCTTTATTCACCTTCAAGCCATCCTAGGTGTATATGACTTTCTTCTTACTGATGAACACAATCTGTGAAATATTAATAAATATCCTGACGCATTCCAGCTTTATAATAGCAGTGAACAGGACCCACAAGTATGAGCTGAAGAAAGTGCTTCAATCCACATCCATCATAAATGTACTCCACACGACTCCGAGGGGTTAATAAAGCCCTTCTGAATCTAACTGATGCGTTTGTGTAAAAAATATCTATATTTAACAAGTTATGAAGTAAAATATCTAGCTTCCTCCAGACCACCTTCCGTATTCGAGTTACAAAGATAGTGTCAGCTGGCGTCATGTCAGTTACACTTTTTCTGTAAGTTGAATAGAGCAGACATAGGATGTAGCGTAAGCTTTTTGAACTGCAAGAGTTTTTCAAGTTGAATATGGAAGGCAGTCTGGCGGAAGCTAGATATTTTATTTCATAACTTTCATATTATTTTTCTTGGTTTTTCTTGACAAATGTGCTTTAAAAAAACCCACAGTCAGACAAGGACAAAATGATGTTGAAAAGTCAAGGGTCAAGAGCCCGAAAAAAGTAAACCCTGTCCACCACAATGGTGACTTAAAACAAATCCATTATTTTCAATAAAACATCAACATCTTGTAACGAGGCGGGATCCATTTGCAAACTTTTATTAAACAGAGATCGTAGTAAAACAGGCAATGGTCAAACAGTGGCAAACAGGTATGGCAGAGAGCAGGCAGAATCGTAGTTGAGGAACAGGCAATGGGTCAGGGCTGGCAGATAACAATGGTAAATCCAAAACAGAACAAAAGGTCCAAAGGGCAGGCGGCAGAGAATCGTACACGGGGAACAGACAGGATCAGAAACAGGCAGACAAACAAGAATGATGAACGCTCAGAATGAAACAAGAGTTAACAAGATCTTGCAAAGTGTGTGAGGGTGTGTGTGGCTTAAATAGTCCAGATAATGTGCTGCAGCTGGGTGTGGTGATTACTAATTACTGATGTGAAGTGAGTGCAGGTGATCGCCAAGGAGGATTGTGGGAAATGTAGTCCACATCTAAACCTCTAATAATTCTCAATGAGAACTTCTTTAGACGACTGACAGAAAGTCCAAATAATTAGTAATACCTGAAGCTGTTAATGCAGTTTGTGCACTTGTTTAATCATCCTCTGCTGAGATGTTAAGAGATTTAATGCTTTTATCTTGTGTTTTTCTTTTTTCTGTTCTTGTTGTTTATCTTACCTTCGGTGATTCTGTTTGTTAACAGCAGGTGTTCATCAGTGTCTGAATTCACTCTGTCAAGTGGACTATATCAATAAAGTTGCGTAGGTATCGGGTGTGATTTGAAACGGCCTCTGAGTGTTGATTCTGAACACTGATAATTCAAGTCAAGTCACCTTTATTTATATAGATGAATGTTATGATCCCAATCTGACTTCTGACCTGAAATGTCTGTCAGTTTTTGGTTTTTATAACTGTAACATACGGGACAGGGCAACGGAGTTGGAGATCCACATGCAGGCTTTATTAATATGAGTGTAGTCGTACAGGCAGTAGGTCAAACACCAGCAAACAGATACAGGAAAGGCAAGTCAAAAGAGTAATCCAAACACAGGCTATGGTCAAGGCAGGCAGCAAACAATCATCAAACAAAGAAACAGCCCAGGGTCAAACACAAGCAAGGCAAGGAACATGGAACACGGAGACAAGGTTGAAAACAAGGCTAAACAATACTCAGCAAAGTGTGTGTGAAGGAGTGCAGCTTATAAAGGGAACCTGATGGGAACCAAGTATGAGTGTGATCAGTGCCTAGCTGAGGGATTGTGGGAAATGTAGTCCAGAGTGAAGTGACTGTGTGCGTGTAATGAAAAAGTCTTAATGTTGCAACAGAGACCTCTGATGGGGAGTGGAAGGAAGCAGCAGTGGGCGGAAATGTGACAATAACAGTGTTCATTAAAACACATACTTTGTTGAAATTTCTTTAGACATTCATATGCTGATTCATGATGTCTGAGTGTGTCTAAAAAAGTTTATCACAATGTATTAAAAATGTAATTTGGTACATGTAATTTCCCCATAATCTAAATATATTAACAACAAATAACCTCTTTTGGTCAATGATAAGATTAGTCAGTTGTTTTTATCTTATGATGACAAAATCTATATCTATATAAAAATGATGCATCATTCAGACAGACATCAAGAATCAGCTTCATGCTTCATGCCACAATGCATGCTGGGAGCCACCATAGTATTAAACTCACACTCTTAGCCCAGATTTTATATTTACTTATAATTTACTTATAATTACAATATACTTAAAATATTTAAGTTTGGTTGCATTACTTATAAAATATAAGTATATTCTACTAATTTGTGGGTGTATTAATAAATGTAAGTTAAATGCACTTAAATTATGAAGTTTTTCTCCTGACCACGCCTCCTACACACTGGTTTGCGGCAGGTAATGATGCCATTTTGTCGTGGTGTGTGTGAATTCAGTAGCTGCTCCGAAGTTATGGAACTCACTGCCTCTTTCTATTAGATCTGCTCAGACAATTTCTAAATTTAAATTTTTGCTAAAAGCTCATCTATTTAATATGGATGTTAACTTATTGGGTGATTGATCCCTAGGTGTGTATGTGTTTTATGTTTTGTATGTTTATATTAATTGTGTCTTGTATTCTCCCTATTTCTAATGTACAGCACTTTGGACAACTTTGGTTGTATTGAAATGTGCTTTATAAATAATAAATACAAATACAAATACAAGGAGCTGTTGATGAGCAGTTGGAACATTTGTTTTGGCTGTTCTACAGACATTTTTTCCAAACATTTACCTTTTTATAGTTTTTCACCAAAGGAGAAAATTAAAATGTTTAAGTTACCATCATCGAGGTCAGGGTTTGTTTTAGTTGACCCTTGACTTTTTAATATTAGATTTTGTTTGGGCAGTTTTAACTGCATTAAAACCAACCAGACAAGCAAAGTTAAAAGATGAGCAGGGGGTGTTGGTTATGTTTTCACATAATCATTATTTGATCTGAATCACTGAACTCATTTAGAGCCCAATCTCTGAGTTAGATTTACATTATTGATTACAGCAGCACTGTGATTCTACAGCGGAAGATCAACTGTTACAATACAATTTTTTTTTAAAAGTTGTCCTTATCACCAAAAAAAATAATAAAATAAAATTAATAAATAAATATTTTAGGCACACACAGACATCAAGAATCAGCGTATGAATCTCAACAACGGTGACAAGCAACATATTCTGATAAACAGATCAACTCTGAACATTAGAAAACAAGCTACTAAACAGTCACAGAAAAACAGCAAAATTTAAATAGTGAGAATAAAGAAAATTACTAAGAAAATTCAGCTCATAATTTATTCATGCAGCAATGCATGATGGGAGGCATGGATGAATTTTGATTGGTGGCAAGTTAACTTGCTTAGTACACTGAACTTAAATATACTAGGTGTCATAACTACAAAGTAATTAATATTACAAAACATTTTAAGTTAAATGAACTTGAATTATTAAGTTAACATTACTTATTTTTTTTAGGGCAACCAGTTTCCTCAAATTTTTTAAGTAAATTCAACTTATCCGGGCTAACAATGCATTGTTGAGATTCATATGCTGATTCTTGATAACTGAGTGCATCTAAAAAAATTATTACAAATGTAATTTCTTTAAACACCAACACAAAAACCACAAACTGACATTAAAACAAAGTGTCAAACTGCCCAACTAAATGAAACACTGATCACCAAAATGGAACATTTTCAATAAAATGTTGACTCTGTTAATTATCAAACAGAACTGTAGATTAAAGACAGTTTGGTTTGTAATAAGAGAGATGTAATGTCTTTTCATCTGATTTCATCTAAGGCTGTGGCTGGAAGTCAGTTCTTGTTTTTCTCTTTCATCCAGTGAATCTGCTTGTTATCATCAGGTGTTATCAATAATCAATCAATCAATCAATCATCACACAATCAATCACTTAAGTACCTAATTAACTCTAACAGTATTTCATTTTTACTTTTAACACTCTGCTGGTGGTTCACAAATGAACACTGAATGGTGTTAAATTAACACAGAGGAATTTAATGTGCAGTATCTGAATTCCGGTAACACTTTAGATTAATTACAACGAATTTACAGCATAACTATCGATAATTATAGTGTACCTATACAGTAAGTAAGTATAGGGGAACAATATGTAAAGCATTGGGAATAAAGGGGTAACAACCAGGAAACTATCAAGTTATTTATACTGTAAGTATTTTAGAACTAAGAGGTACTTACAATGTTATGATAGACAACAATCTTATGTTTGGGAGCAATTTAGCGAGAAAGTGCACTGATTAAGTTGTTTCAAGGCAAGTAGAAATAACTATTGCAATCTTTTTTAATACATGGGCAAATATAGCTACTTTTGTTTCATGTAGTAACAAGGTAACTATGACATTGCGGGCCGTAAATTAAAGTGGAGCTTGTTACCCTCTTATTTCATGTAGTTACAGGGTAAGTAAAAAAAAACGCAAACAATCTGATATCACTTGGAAACCTTTATTTGAAAAACAACTTATTTCAAAACAGTTTTGAAGTTTCAACACGTCTCATTTGTTTCTCTTGCTTGGCTTCCTCCTCCTCTTGTTCCTCTTTTTCTTTCTTTCCACTGATGAATCTTAAGAGGGAATCCCATTTGCTATTCTGTATTAAAAGAAAATACAGTACACCCGGAAATATGCTCACCGTTTACTCATCTTTTACCCTCATGCCATCTGAGATGTATACGACTTTCCTTCTTAAGATGAACATAAAAAGGTTTTTAGGAAAAAAATAAATCATATGGGAACGCTTTATAATGCAAGCTCACGTGTTCCTAAAAGTCGAAGCATCAAACAGCACAAACAGCAATAACTACTGTAATCCATATGACTACAGTGGATGAATCAATCTCTTCCGAAGTGAAACGATACGTATTTGTAAGAAAAATACCAAATATTTTAATGTCCAACCAACTTAATGTTCGACCAACTTGCATGCGAGGGTTGAGAGTTCAAGCTTGACGTAACTTGAAGCGTGACGTAAGCGTGCCGAGAAACTCACGCAGATGTTGGATCCCGTCAGTTTTTTTATTATTATTATTTTTTTTATTAATGCTCACAACAAAATACACAGAATAACAGATAATGAGAATGAGAAACAAACAAGACAGAATAACAGAGACTCGCAGTTCTCGCGCAAGTTGCACATGAATCTCCCGCGAGAACATCATGAAAGCTTCACGTTGCTCATTTCAATGTGCTTCTTTGAGCACAAAGTCGACTCTCATGCAGGCGCTGGTGACAGTTGGTTGGAAGTGAAAAGATGAATAGCCTAAACCATGAGAAAATTTCGGGGTGTACTGTATTTTCTTATAATACAGAACAGCAATGGGATTCCTTCTTAAGATTCATCAGCTGAGAAACAAGAGCAGGAGGAAGCCAAGCGAGAAACAACAACAACCAAAAAATGTACAAAACTTGTTACTTTCTGTCAGGACTTTAGAATTTGAAATGAAAAGTTGATTAAAAAAATTAATAATAAGTGTTGTAGACCTGTTTTTAATAAAGTTGTTTTTCAAATAAAGGTTTCGGAGTCAGTGATATCAGCATTGCATTTTTTTAATTACTTACCTAGTAACTACATGAAATAAGAGTGTAACAAGCTCCACTTTAATTTACGGCCCGTAATGTCATATTTACCCTGTAACTACATAAAATAAGAGGGTAACAAACTCCACTTTAATTTACGGCCCGTAATGTCATACTTACCCTGTAACTACATGAAACAAAAGTATATTTCCCCATGTATTAAAAAAGATTGCAATAGTTCTTTCTACTTGAAACAACTTAATCAGTGCACTTTCTCACTAAATTGCTCCCAAACATAAGATTGTTGTCTATCATAACATTGTAAGTACCCCTTAGTTCTAAAATACTTACAGTATAAATAATTTGATAGTTTCCTGGTTGTTACCCCTTTATTCCCAATACTTTACATATTGTTCCCCTATACTTACACATACTTAATGTATAGGTACACTATAATTATCGATAGTTACGCTGTAAATTCGTTGTAATTATGCAGTACTTTCCGGGCTGTAATCTAAAGCGTTACCTAAATAGAGTTGAGCTCATAGTTGTGGTTTGGTTTGTTCTCTTTCAGCTCAGTGGCATTAATCAGTGTGGAGGAACAGCAGTCCTTCACCAGTTTCTGCTTCTTCACTTATAAAGTTATGAATACAGCTAAGACCATTTTTACAATTCAGATACAGGAAAGCATTGTTTCCTTTTCCTTCTCCATTAAACACAAAAGAATATTAATCCTCAAAATGGTGAACTGCTGCTCTTCAGTTTGATACTGAATGAGTCCTTACAACATTTCACTATAAACTTTTGTGACATTTTCTGAAAACATGTTACAAGATTATCAACATTGTCAGAAGGTTTTCTGTAACACATGAGGTTCATTTGTATGTCTTTAATCTGTCATTATGTTCCTAAAGATCTGAGTGTAGGTATCAGGAAGTCTTGAGGCTTTAACGCAATCTGTGTCTTTAACCGTCTGTCATTATTCAGTGAGTATGGAGCTCAGTCCACTTCCTCTTGTGCTCTGTGAGTATTATTTTCACTGGATGTTAACTGATCATATTATGAAGAGGATTGAACAGGTTCAAGAGATTAATTAGTGTTCTTGGATTAATATTTTCTTCTTCTTTTCATGCTGCTCTCAGTGTTTCAGATCCAGCTCTAGTTCATGATATATGAGTGAAAGACGATCTTGAGAGAGGAAGTGTGTTTGTGAAAGAGAAATGAACTCTGTTGTGTTTGGGTCTGTTTGTTCAGTCACTCGGTTTTGTGCTTTCTAATAGTGTTTGTTGAATCAGTTCTGTTGGTTTGTTTTGTACAGTTTACTGTCCATGAAGTAGATATTCACTAGTTAGTCTTCAGTAGATGTTCACTAGTGTAGTTAGTAAGAGTTTATCTTTAATCAGACTTTAGATCAGACTGTTAGCATTTCTGTGTTGTGAAGCTGAGGAACATGTGAGAGTGAAATTGTGGTGTTTCACAAGCAAAGGAAGAAAAATGCCAAAAGTTGATCAGCTCCGGTCAATATTTGTCAGATTTTCCTGTATTTGGCTGAGCTGTCATTTGGGTGGCTTTCTAATGTACTAGATTCATCTAATACATAAAATAAGTAAGCATGACCAGAGATCTTGTGAGGAGGAGAATTTACTGAAGGTAGCAGTTTAGCACAGATCTTCAGCAGTGATGTTAGTCTGTCTCCAGCTAACATAATTTTGTTATAAGAACATTCTCCAAATATTCAGTTTTGGTTCTGGGAATGTAAGAATGTCCACTTTTATTGGCGTTAGAGGAACATGTTTTAAAAGGTATGATGTTCCTCAAACATTTTCAATTTTGATGAACAATTCAACATTTTAGGAACGTGGATTTGTAACATTCCAATAACATAAAAATGTCCATGTTTCTAAAATGTTATTTAAAGGTTAGTATGATGTTCCTGAAACATTCTTTCAATCATTCATAAGACCACAAACTACAAGTTTCTTCAGCCGCAGCCTTAGATGAAATTAACAGAAGATAAAAGACATTAAATCTCTCAAGATCTCAGCAGAGGAGGATTAAACAACTCCACAGACAGCTGTAATGATGAATCAAGAGAGTTGGGATCCATTTGCAACTTATTTAAAAGACATTTCGAAGAATAAACAGGCAGGGGTCGATCACCAGTGTCAGGTACAAACAGGGCAAAGCAGAGACAAAGTCTTAAACCAGGCAGTAGATCAGGACAGGCAGCACACAGTATACACATAATCCAGGCAGACAGAGAACAATGGTCAAGGCAGGCAGCGAGGTATCGTAAACAGAGAAAACAGTCCAGGGTCATACACAGGGATATCATGAACAGGAATAAACGTTGTTAGCAAGTTGTTAGCCACAGCAAAACAAAACTTTGCAGTGAGTGAGTGTGAGCATGCTGTTTAAATAGCCCACGGGACTGGCTACAGGTGTGCGTGTGATCAGCGCCAGGTACGGGATGATGGGAAAAGGAGTCCAAGGGGGGGATGATCAATACTTGGGTGATGGTGCCCTCTGGCAGCGATCGGAGGGAGCCACAGAGGCTTGACTTGTGACAACAGCATTACCAGCTTCAGTTATTTCTAACCAGATTGATTTTATTTATGTCAGATGTCTACAGCAGTTCTTATTGAGGATTAACGGAAGTTTAGATGTTGATGTTTGGTTGAAAATGTTTAGTTTAAAGTCACCATCATGGTGATCAGCGTTTGCTTTGAGTTCTTGACCCTTGACTTTTGTTAAGTTGCCTCTTTTTTCAGCAATTGCAGGTGTTTTCAGAAAACATTTTTGCATTGATAAAGCAGATCAACATGCGTGATTTAATGGTCAAATGACTGCATTAAAGGGGTTTAAACAACTACAACTACTAGAAGGAAAGTAAGCACTCGTTTGCACTTGATAGAGTGGCCTAACCCTTTGACATTCCATGTTATCACTTTACATACATTTTCCATTTTACAGTGGTGCTTGGCTTATACAGACCGACCATTTGTAGACTCAAAACTAAAAGATTAAACACAGTACATTGAACTGAACTACAAGCTCCTGTCTCCCTCCCACACCCTTTCCCTTTTGGCACGAGCCCTGTCCCCAAATGACAAGGCAGGTCATATCAAAGACCAACAATGTATATGGTATGGTATGAGAATACAATATTGAACAAACGTATTTACGCAAAAGTTAACATGGCTTTCAGAAGAAAAAGTTAAATTCGTAATTTTCAGTCTTTGTCAGTCTTAGCAAGGTCAATATTTATACCCCAACTAGCCTATTCTTCATTTAAATCCGATCCACAGTTACTCACATGGATAGTTTAGCCAATGCTGTGATAGAACTCCTTGGCTTCTTTGGGAGATGAGAACAGGTAGATCTTTTTTTCATGCAGAAATCGGAATTTACAGGGTTGGATGAGGAATCTGCGAGGAATCCGCCTTTATCAATGAAAACGTTTTTTTTGAAGTCCTCTGAGAAATTGTTAGTTTTGATCGGAGTTAGTTAAGTTTACAGGAGTATTATAACTTTTTTGTGCGCGGGTAGTCAGAGCAAATCGATCAACCAGCCATCTTCGCCAGAGCCACATGACACCCCCAATAAATTTTTTTTTTTAAACAATTGCTTTTTCTGTCATTGATGTCTTATGGAATTGAAGCATTATTGAAATGTATTAAACTCAGCTGATGTGATAAAGATCATTTGTAATACCATTGTTGAGTTTCAGATGCTGAATGTTGATGTTTGTGAGTGTATAAATAACACTTTCATTGTTAACTTACTATTTAAAACATGTTTTGTGCCGTTTATGCGCTCAAAGACATCAACATTCGGCATCTGAAACAATGGTGACCTGCTTCATGCCAGCATAAAAAAATGCATTCATGTCTCCCATGCACTGCAGCATGGATAAATTATGCAGCTGAATTATGTTTTGATTGTCACCATTATTGAGGTTTGTATGATGAGTGTTGATGTCTAAGTGTGTCTCAACTTCAAAATAGATTTGGACAAACTTGAATAAATCACTTCAGTGTTACTAATGATGTTTATCAAATCGGTTTATTACTTTCTTAAAGAAAAAGTTAATATTGCCTTTTTGCAGGAAACCCACCTGTCTGAGATAGAACATCAAAAACTTAAAGGTGCAGTATGTAAGAATTTTGTCCGCTAGAAGTCAATTCAAAACAAAGGCAGATTGTATTTTAAATATAATTAATTATTCAAAATTGAACAACTTACAAACACTAATAGTATCCCTTGAATTTTTATTCTCTGCATTAAAAAAATCAATTTGAGTGATAAATTTATTTTGTTGATTTAAAAACTTAGATAGTAACCCCTTAGCAAAAATGTATACAAATAATTGTAGAAATGTCTGTAGAAATAGTATTACAAAGAGGTTGTCGCCAGGGGTGCAGTTTTTGCCCTTTACTATTTAATTTAGCAATTGAACCTCTTGCTGAAGCTATACGGAGTAGGGATGATGTTTCAGGGGTATGTATAAAAAAAAAAACTAAAAAAAAAAAACTATGTTGATCTGCTTTATCAATACAGAAAAGTTTTCTGAAAACAGCTGCAATTGCTGGAATAGAATCAACTCAACAAAAGTCAAGGGTCATGAGCCTAACTAAAGCAAACACTGATCACCATGATGGTGACTTAAAACTAAAATTCTAAACCTCTGTTAATTCCTGCTGTAAATGTCTGACAGAGAAAATACACATAATCTCTCATGAGTTTTTAATTTTGTATTTTTAGTGCTGATTTCAAACATCTACTCTGGACACATTGAAGGTAAGTGAATTTGAGTCATAAATTTCATCACACATCAGTGATTCTGTTGTAACCAGCTGCCGGATTCACAAAACATTCTTCCCACATTTGACGCAAGGCCTCATGGGGCGTAGGAAACTTGTGGATACATGGGTTTCATGTGACGTCACTGTATTCTATCGCCGCCATATTTGTGTCCGGTCACAGCTGCGCGCCCTGTTAAAGTCTATGGTGACAGCAGCTACAACTACCAGAAGAAGGCCAATGAAACGCTCTCAGAAGGTTCACAACAAGTTTATAATATATCTTGGATATGTGGTGCTGTTAGCCGTTTCAACAGTCGTCAGAACTACAAATTTATTTGATCCCAAAGTAGTTAGATCGGCAGAATTATTGGCTTCATTCAGAAGGGGCCACACCACTGGCAGCCAAACAGCAATGCACAACATTAATAACTGCTGGGACTGTCATTTACATAACATTATAACGAGAACACTATTGTAATAAAATGTTGTGAATTCTCTGTTGTTGTTTCAGCGTGTTGTTGTGGTAAGAGCGCGTCGACTGAGTTAAACATTGATTACATAACTTGTTCAAACTTCACTTGTGCATTCGCGTCATTTTGTACAGATAAAACTTATTAATTTTATTAAGTATAAATATCTGATTATTCTCATAAAGGATGTGTTTCGTTGAGGTAAATAACCCACAGAGCTGATGATCATAGCTTCAGTGCGAGCGCTCAAAAAGTAAGACAAAACATTAATATGATTGCTCTTCTTATACATGATATTATAATCGTATATACTTGTAAAATAACGTTGTGAATTATTTGGGCTTATTTGCTGTTTCGGAGTTTCAATGACGTTACTTCAAGTTCATCTGTGCGTGATTTTGTGCAAATACTAGTTGTAATATTATTTTTATTTTGTATTAATATCTGGATTATTTTATATAGGATGTGTTCCGTTGAGTTAATTAACTTTCAGTTTATGGGTTTTTTTTTATTCTCTTCATCTTCAGCGTGCGCAGCTCAAACAGCAATGATTAAGTCATTAAAATGTTTAACGTTACTACACAGTAATATTAAAACTTTAATATTTCTTTTAGAAAATGAATGCATTATTTTTAATAACTAGCTCTTATATTGTTCTAGTATTATTTTCATCAACACATAGTTTGATTAATAATAAGGATCATGAACAATAACAGATTTTTTTTCTCAAATCATCTCATTTTGATAACAGTATTATTTGAGCTGCGCGCGCTGAATGAACACCCGTAAACTGAAGCGCTTTGCTTGAAGGTTAATTAACTCAACGGGACACATCCTATATAGGGTAATTCATATATATTTATGCAAGATATACATAAAATTACAACTTATATTTGCACAAAATCATGCACGCATGTACTTGAACTAAGTAATGTAGTCAGCTGGTGTCGTGAATTTGTTCATCCTGTAACAACACGCCGAAACACAGCAACTAGAATTCACAATATTTTCAAATAAATCAAATTTGTAGTTCTGACGACTGTTGAAACGGCTAACAGCACCACATATCCAAGATATATTATAAACTTGTTGTGAACCTTCTGAGAGCGTTTTGTTGGCCTTCCTCTATGGCGTTATTTTACTGTCAATTGTCGAGAGCACATTATTGTGACGCGAGAGCATATCAATGTAATGCGCGAGCGCAAATCTGTCCGCTCGCGCGCGGATTTCCTCTGCTCTCGCGCAAATCTGTCCGCTCGCGCGCGGATTTCCTTTGCTCTCGCGCAAATCTGGGCGCGCGCGCTCAAATATACAGTGCTCTCTTATGAACTGCCTCTCCTCTCGCTCAGATAATATTGCGTGTGCACGCTCAAACTGTTTCCTGCGTGCTCAAACGTGTCCTGCGCGCTCAAACTGCACATGTGCGCTCACGAATCTCTCCGTGCTCTTGCAGAAATTAATTTGCTTTTGGATTAAATGCTGTCAAAAGTTATAAACCAATCAGAAGAGACGACTGATCCATGAAAATGCTACATGGAATCTTATTGGCTGAGAGTGAACTGCGCCTGGAATTCTTTCGACAAAGATATGTATTTTATTTATTCACAATTTAATAATATTTATCAAATGTAACCTAGTCTAACTGCATCACATTACAGGTCAAACCCCTATTTATCTAAACAAACAAACAAAAAATGTTTCTTAAAGTTATTGTGGTCATACGTTTTGTGTTGAAATTTAAAAAAAAAAAAATAGGTAACATTTTACAATAAGGTTTTTATTTGTTAACATTAGTTAATGTATTATCTAACATGAACTAACAATGTGCAATACATTACTGTAATTATTAATCTTTGTTAACATTAAAAATACAGCTGTTTGTTGGTTGTTTACTTCACAGTGCATTTAATAATGTTAACAAATACAACATTTGATTTTAATAACGTATTAGTAAATGTTGAAATTAACATTAACAAATATTAATAAATGCTGAAGAAGAGCAATTCATTATTAGTTAATGTTAACTAATGCAGTTAAATAATGTTAACACAACCTTATTGTAAAGTATTACCAACAAATATCTTCTGATTTAAGACCGAACAAGATCAGGGTCAAATCGTCATTCCCTTAATACTTAATGTGGAGATCACATATACCACTATAGTCAATTTCTTTTGAGGTCTGGAATTAATGATTCTGATACATCAAATACATTCTGATACATCAAATACATTTTAACAGTCACTGGTCACCACCTACTGGCAGAACAGTGTAACAACATTAGTTTCAACATTCATTTAGCTACTTATTTTAATTGCTGAAATCAGTGTATATTCAGACTATAAATTGTTATTGCAATACTTGCATTATTATTTAATGTTTGCAACACAGATGTAGCAATAGTATGTTGTTGAAAACACTTTGTGAAGCTGTTTAAAACATATAGCTTACATGACCACTGCTTTCAGCAGCAATGCAAAAGCAGGTTTAAATATTCTGGTATGATTGTAATTTCAAAAGGTTTAATAGACATAACCGAATCGTTGTCATTTAGGAATAAGATCGCGTTCTTTTGCTTAATCGTGCATACACAAGAGCTTAGGTATTTTTGTATGTCATGTTTTATACCAGACCTCAAAAGAAATTGACTATGGTGGTATGTGATCTCCACATTAAGTATTAAGGGAATGACGATTTGACCCTGATCTTGTTCGGTCTTAAATCAGAAGATGTTTGTTGGTAATACTTTACAATAAGGTTGCGTTAACATTATTTAACTTCATTAGTTAACATTAACTAATAATGAATTGCTCTTCTTCAGCATTTATTAATATTTGTTAATGTTAATTTCAACATTTACTAATACGTTATTAAAATCAAATGTTGTATTTGTTAACATTATTAAATGCACTGTGAAGTAAACAACCAACAAACAGCTGTATTTTTTAACATTAACAAAGATTAATAATTACAGTAATGTATTGCACATTGTTAGTTCATGTTAGATAATACATTAACTAATGTTAACAAATAAAAACCTTATTGTAAAATGTTACCTTTTTTTTTTTTTTTAAATTTCAACACAAAACGTATGACCACAATAACTTTAAGAAACATTTTTTGTTTGTTTGTTTAGATAAATAGGGGTTTGACCTGTAATGTGATGCAGCTAGACTAGGTTACATTTGATAAATATTATTAAATTGTAAAGAAATAAAATATATATTTTTGTCGAAAGAATTCCAGGCGCAGTTCACGCTCAGCCAATAAGATTCCACGTAGCATTTTCATGGATCAGTCGTCTCTTCTGATTGGTTTATAACTTTTGACAGCATTTAATCCAAAAGCAAATTAATTTCTGCAAGAGAACGGAGAGATTCGTGAGCGCACATGTGCAGTTTGAGCGCGCAGGACACGTTTGAGCACGCAGGAAACAGTTTGAGCGTGCACACGCAATATCTGAGCGAGAGGAGAGGCAGTTCATAAGAGAGCACTGTATATTTGAGCGCGCGCGTCCAGATTTGCGCGAGAGCAAAGGAAATCCGCGCGCGAGCGGACAGATTTGCGCGAGAGCAGAGGAAATCCGCGCGCGAGCGGACAGATTTGCGCTCGCCCATTACATTGATATGCTCTCGCGTCACAATAATGTGCTCTCGACAATTGACCGTAAAATAACGCCATACTCCTCTGGTAGTTGTAACTGCTGTCACCATAGACTTAAACAGGGCGCGCAGCTGTGACCGGTCCCAAATATGGCGGCGGGCATAGCGGAAGTGACGTCTTTGAAACCCATGTATAGGTGGAGAGGAGAGAGAGTATTCATAGTCCTGAAAATAATGTTCTTAGAAGTCATCATAAATAACTTCTTAAAATTAGCATAACCTCCAACCTGTCTTGAATTCACAAAGGAACATTCTTAGAAACTTCTTGGAAATCTTTCTTAAGAAGATTTTTGTGAATCCGACCCCAGCAGTGTAAAGGAGTGTCATGGTTATAAATAAATTAATTAACAAGTTATATAATGATTCATGTGTTGTGAATTAGTAAAACCACACAGACAGTTCTGAGGTGTGACAAAAAACACCAAAAACATTCAGATATATTGCATGGCCAAAATTTGTTATGAAGAATATAGAAAAAATAAAGTATCTTTTGACATTTACTTTGTCTTGAATATTAGTAACTCTACAGACACCACCTAGTGCTTTGAACTTCAACAACAATCTTCAACACTTTGGTATCTGATACTGTGTGTCTCTTTGACTGCTGGTGTAGATGAAGGTGGAGTAAAACCCTGCTTTGAGATCAGAGCTTCTAACCTAAAGGATGAGGGTTTGAACCCCACATAGGGTGATCTGTGCACCTTTCATTTCTCTATTTCAGATAAAGTCCAGTTAAGTGTTTCTCCTCAGAAGTGGTTGACTGAAGGAGATCCAGTGACTCTGATCTGTGAGGTTAAAGGCTCCTCTACAGGCTGGACATTCAGCTGGTTCACTGTAACTGAAACTGTCTCATCAGGTCAGTAATGTACTTCATGTTGTATCATCTGAATTAGCTGATTTTATTCAAGTCTGAAATATTAATATTTCTGTCAGGACCACTATCATCAAATATTATTGATAGATTGATATTATTGATGAGTTTGTATTGGCGGTAAGATTCTGTTCTGGGCAAGAACTCCCTGCACATCCATAGAGGGAGAGCAGCAATAACCCCCCTATAAGGTAAACGGATCAGAACCAACATATGCAGATATAATTAATGTCAATAATTTAACATGTACACATATTTCAAAAATTAGTCTGATTTAGGCAAATCATAAGGCCAATCCTGACTGACGAGAGAAGGAGCTGGGGATGGAGGAGGGTAATTAGCTCCTGAGAAATGCGATAGCTGTGTCAGGTTAAATGACTCAAGATTCAGTTGCAAGTGTACAAATATTTATTAAGGAAGATAATGTGAACAACAAGTAGAGTACAAAGAAGGAACTTATAAGATATGCTGTTATAGGTGTCGTATTCCTATAGTAGGTAGATGTGAGTCACCTGGGAGTCAGCTGATGCGAGCTTGACTGACGTGACCTGCAGAACTAAAGCTACGCTTGATTTCTGAATCCAAACAATAGAGACAGGGCATGTAGACTTGTGTTGGTCCCGGGTGCAAGAATTCAGAGTGTAAACATTTATCGGCAGTGAGTCACAATCAGTAATAATAAACTTCTGTCGATCTGACTGTCTATGGGTGAGGATACAAAAATACAGAAGTATACTCTGTAGATTTCACAAAAGCCCTGGAGATGTCAAAAGTCTCATGTAAAATAAGTCATCCAGCGGACTTATTTATTTGTTATGTTATTTCTTATACATATAAATATGTATAACTCTGTCCAGGAAACACAGAGAATGAGGTTTCACTTTAAGGTGAAATCTACACATTCTCTTATTTTACAGACTTCAGTGATCATTATGAGCTACTCTCAGACAGCAACAGAGGAGCTGGAGGAAAATACATTGTCAGTTCTGCTACTGTAAATCACACTGGAGTTTATGTGTGCAGAGCAGAAAAACCAGCCTATAAACCATTGCACAGCAATACACAACTACTGTGGGTCACTGGTGAGTTCATGCAAAACAATTGATTAAACTTTAATAAAGAAAATTCGGTAACACTTTAGAATACAGATCCGTCGTTAATTAATAATTACTCAGGAACAAATGAGTAATGCATTATTAATACTATAGTAACTACCATTAACTAACAAGAAACTGATGAATGAATTAGTAAGTAATAGTGCTCAGTTGAAGGTGGTAGTTCACTATTAGATAATCAGTAACTACTGTTTTTTTCATTCCTCCCAGAGAACTACTAAGAACTACAGGCTCATAATTAATGTGAATAATGCATAATGTATAATCTAAAGTAAAGGCCTTGGTAACCCACTAGTAATGACTGACGTATTACCAAATACTTAAGAAGGAATTACTTCTTATTTGGATCAGTATTTTAAAGTGAAAAACATGATAACTCTCTAGTAACTACTGAAGTCTTTGTAAACTTTTGAGCTTTTTGTACATTTTTGCACAGTAATTCTTTCTGATGTATTTAGTAACACTTGAGTAATTACTAGTGGGTTACCATGATCTTCACTTTAGAATACTGATCCAAATAAGAAGTAGTTACTTTAGAGTTATGTAGTAACTCTTGAGTTATTACTATGCAATACTTTACAAAAACCTCAAAAGTTTACTATGACTTCAGTAGTTACTAGAGAGTTATCATGTTTCTCACTTTATAATACTGATCCAACTAATTAGTAATTCCTTCTAAAGGATTTGGTAATACTTCAGTCATTACTAGTGGGTTATCATGACCTTTACTTTAGAATTAATTATACATTATGCATCATTCACATTAATTATGAACCTGTATATAGTAGTTCTTAGTAGTTCTCTGGGAGGTATGAAAAAACAGTAGTTACTCATTATCTAATAGTGAACTACTACCTTCAACTGATCACTATTACTTACTAATTCATTAGTCAGAGTTTCTTGTTAGTTAATAGTAGTTATAGAGTGTTAATAATGCATTACTCATTTGTTCCTGAGTAATTATTCATTAATGAAGTATCGGTATTCTAAAGTGTTATAGAAAATTATGCTCAAATCTGAAAACTTACAGCTGTAATTGTCTTGTTAGGTGTTTCTCCTCGAGTCTCTCTGATCATCAGTCCCAGCAGAACTCAACACATCACAGATGACTCTCTCTCTCTGAGCTGTGAGGACCAGAGTAACTCTGATGGATGGACAGTCAGAAGATACAGAGACAGTCGGGGGCTGGAAGATTGTTCATCATCACACTGGGGATCACAAACAGGATCTACATGTACAATGAAATTCACAACCTCATCACACACTGGAGTGTACTGGTGTCAGTCTGAATCTGGAGAGAAATATCATCCTGTTAATATCACTGTACAAAGTGAGTCTGTGTTTCTGTATTCATTTATTTCACTGGCAGTTTACAGTCAATGAATGAAGCAGGTTGATTTAAAGGGCACATATAATACAAAAATTCAATTTGAACATAAAGTTTGTTAGCAGTGTGTGTACACAACCAACCTATAATGATAAAGATCCACCCACTCCATTTTTTTTAAATTTTCCATAAATCAGAAGCAGTGTCTCAGAACAGCCATTTGCAGATTCTGTTCAAAGTTACATCACTTTGCACGACTGCTGACAGACTCTGGCGTATTAGCATAAACCCCATCCTGTTGTACCCAGTCCGCCATTTTCTCTAAACTGGAGAAGCTATAGTGACAAGAATGTCTCGTTTTTTTTTTTTTTTGTCAGGTTTAAAGGCTGATATGTGCCTCTGCACCATGGGCTATGCGTTGTTTTTAATTTATACTTCTGCGTCATTGTCTGTGTCGATGCGCAAACATGCTGACCACTAGTAGGCAGTGTCTGCGGTCATGTTGAGTATCAAGGCAAAAGCTGAAGCAGCTTGTCATGTATGTTGTCAGAGAAGCTTCAGCAGTGATGGTGGCAAATAGGCAATGACTTTTGTTGCAGCTTGACAGCTTGTGTCCCCTAAAACAGAGCGTCTTTGCATTCCTATGAAAGTTGAAAATGCTCACTCTTCTCCGATTGCTCTTCTGATGCGTTGTTACATTTTTGAGGAGGTGCACGTTAGACTACGCCGTACGCTACACGTGCTACACACAGCCTATGCCATAGCTACGGTGTACACATTGCAAAAGTATAAATCAACTTTAAGAGTGAACATAACTGACTCCATGTACTCCTGACATCAGAGCACTGAAGACACAGTGGATTAGTTTTATTTTTGAAGGGAATGTGCCCCCATATACCTAAATTTATGTCTGTCCAAATCATTTTACACCAGTTTGCTTTGTGAATGAATGTCAATACAAAGCCACAATACAAAACAGAGGTTTTGCTAAAAAGTTCTTACTCAAGGATGGATCAGTACCAATATGATCCAGCTTATAGTCTCCAGAGCAGGGATGTCCAAGCTCAGTCCTGGAGGGCCACTGTCCTGCAGAGTTTAGCTCCAACCTGCCTCAACACACCTGCCTGGATGTTTCAAGGATCCTGAAGAAGACCTTGATTAGTTGGTTCAGGTTTGTTTAATTGGTTGGAGCTAAACTCTGCATGATAGTGGCCCTCCAGGAGCAGGATTTGGACACCCTTGCTCCAGAGTGATACTGGATACGGCAGTAATGAAAGTGAGAGCACACACTTCATTACAGTTTATCAGAGTTTATTTATGGATATAAAGCTCACCAGTTTATTAAGCACCCCAGAAAAGGCATACGGTTTGTATATTTGTTTACTCTTAATTGAAATGAGTGTTTCTATGTTAATGATAATGCGAGAGAGAGAGTTTATGGATACGACTTTAATGCACACTTCTATTGTGTTTTATTCAGTTCTTACAGTGATTTTCTGGAGTGAAAACATTTTGGCCATCATTCGGACGGTGTTAGCTACAACAGGCTTATACTAGTAGTGGATAAAAGCAAGATGGCAACATAATTTATAACCACAATTAAACTAAACTAAACTAAACCTGTTTCATCTCCATGCAGCAATTATTCTCTGGCTCTGTAGTAGGGGTGTAACGGTACGCAAAAATCACGGTTCGGTACGTACCTCGGTTTTAAAGTCACGGTTCGGTTCATTTTCGGTACAGTAAGGGAAAGAAATGCAAACATTAAACTGCAGGTTGTTTATTACAAAAATCTTTTTTTTTTGACAATTTGTTTACACTTTTAAACACTTTTAAATAAAATATATATATATATATATATATATATATATATATATATATATATATATATATATATATAAAATAAAAAAAGAATAAGAAATAAAATACTGCTGTAAAGTTCTAAATAACACTAAATAAATATATATATAGTATATAATATAATAATATAGTCAACAATAAAGTATATAATATTGTCAATAAACAAACAGTATACAGCAAATAAAATAGTAATGAATAGAACATTTATAAAATAGTATAAGTACAATAATATAATAATATATTGATAATAGCATATAATATAATAATACTATAATAATAGCAATAGAATATGTAGTATCATTTACAGAATATAGACAATAATATAACATCATAATTATAATAGATTGATAATTAGACAATAATATAACATCATAACTATAATAGATTGATAATAATAGTATTGGTATAATAATAATAATAATCGCAAATACAATGTAATATCAATTGCAGAATAACATTGACAATAATAAAAATAGTAAATTAAATAGTGACTAGTACAATAATAATATAGAATTGGTATAATAATAATAACAACAAAAGGCTATATATTTTCCATCAGTCTCTTGGAAATGGTGAGAACAGTCCACTGACAGGCTCTCCTCAGCTTTCCTTGAGGCTTGTGTAGCCCTGGTTGCAATGGGCTGAAAAAGAAATAAAAATATAAACAAATCACCATTTAATGGCAAACTTTTAAATAATGTAGATGAGTCGGGAAACTTCCCTTCTAGCTACTTCCCACTGTCTCCTCAACTCGTTGTCTTTGTGAAACCTTAAATGTGTGAAAAGCTAGCCAACTAACTAACGTTACAGTAAGGGTTAGATTAAGATTAACAAAATATCAGTCACCTAGCCGTAACGAGTACTTGTCATAAAAGTCGGTTTTAATAAAATAGAGATGCATATTTAAACTTTAGTTTATAAAATAACATAAGCTAAAACTATATTCGAAATCATGTAAACTCACGTCTCAACTTTCACAGCTAATTAGTGACATCGCTAGCTATTTTAGTCTGACTGACTCCGGTGGCCAACTACTATCAATTATATAATGACCAAATACAACCAGAAACAAATGTTCAGTCTTACCTGTGAAAGGTTATTCCCCGAGACAAGTTTTCAATTGTGCAGCGATTTGTACAGCCCCAAGCAGCACACGAAGCAGGCATTTTTCTCAATTCCAGATATGAGCGTTATGGGAACGTTGCCCCGCACAACATGGCGGCGCCGTTGACGTACGGTCCAGCGGCCAATGGGGCGTCTAGTGTTTATTATAATGTCTATGGGTTTAGAGATCAGTGTTGGTGTAGGGCAATCTGTACAGTGATTGACATATTGACATGACCAATGAAAACTTTAGAATCAGCTGCAGGGTGGGATTTGCGCTGAACGCGGAGACTTCCGCCACTTAATATGTTCGTGTGGAGACAGGAAAATGTAGGCCTATATGTTCCACACACAAAATATTGCATTCGGTACACACGTTCACCGTACCGAAAGCCCTGTACCAAAACGGTCCGGTACGAATACACGTACCGTTACACCCCTACTCTGTAGGCATTATTGTCTGAATCCGGTTCAGGCTGAACAGTTACTGCCAGTTTCTGACATTATTAGTGTGTCCATTAAACTCATAAAGCCCAGCCCTCTTAGGCAGGTGCAGCAGCTCATTTGCATTTAAAGGGACACACACTAAAAGGCATGTTTTTGCTCACACCCAAAAAGTGGCCATTTTAACATGCTATAAAAATGATCTGTGGGGCATTTTGAGCTAAAACTTCACATACACAATCTGGGGACATAAGAGACTTATTTTAAATCTTGTAAAAAGAGGCAAAATAGGTGCCCTTTAACAAGATCAGGAAGCATCAATGGGCAAAACAACAACAACAAAAACCTTAATGCACAAGTTGTAATTAAAAATGTAGTTTTGTCAGAAAATATAGAAATCTAACATATTGCTCATATAATCTTACTCTTTATTCAGTCAGCACATGTTTCCTGTGTTTCTGTAGCTGATGAAACTGGTCTGATTCTGGAGAATCCTGTTCATCCTGTGACTGAAGGAGATACTCTGACTCTACGCTGTTTAGATAAGTATTCAACCCCATCAATCCTCAGAGCTGATTTCTATAAAGATGAATCACTCATCCAGAATCAAACTACAGAGATGATCATCTCTACTGTCTCAAAGTCAGATGAGGGTTTCTACTACTGCAAACACCCAGAGGAGGGAGAGTCGCCCAAGAGCTGGATCTCAGTCAGAGGTGAGAGTCAATGAAACTGTGAGTGATTTATGTCTTCATATGCCCTCGTTCAGATATAGTTCATGATAAAGTGCAGTGAAGGAGTTACACTGACAGTATCACGTGAGTTTGATCATCTCTTCATAAACACACACAAGTTTAACAGGTTATTATTGAGTGATTTGCTTCTTCACATTAACACACTTTTTTCTTTAATCAAAATTGTCTCACATGATCTTTAAACCAAGTCTCAAATTTGGCTGGATTTTTTCCACATCCATTACTAAATAACAGCCATGATGATTTTTATTATTGAATTGTATTGAATTTTATTTATATTTATTTATTGCATTTCACATCTTTGAATACATCTACTTATCAAATAGACACTATGTTTATAAGTCGCATATTTCAGTTCTAAATATCTGCATTCTTTCCTAAAAAAAAAAAAAAAAAAAAAAAAAAAAAAAAAAAAACAACTTTTCATGACCTGGCCACATACACACTGTAAGTTTCAGGAGTGACTACCGCATATAAATGCGAGTGAATCCACTTAATTTTCTGATGATTGACAGCTTGGAAACCATAGCAACGTTCTGGCATCTCGCATGTTTGGTATCTGTTATTGTGACCAAACTAATATTACAGTGACAAAACACTTATTATTTTCAGCAATTTAACCAAACCTAGTCGATGGAGGCATCTTTTGTTCATGCTACTTATACAGCGCGCTCTTTCTGTGTTGCCATGATCACTTATTATAAGTGTTTTTTTGGGGCTTGTTGTTGTTTAAATCTCATAAAGGTTATTATTTTCATTATTAGCATTTTTTTTTAGTGTACTTACAGTTTGCTAATTCCTGATTACCTTGCTGATTCCAGAACAGTTAATTCCTAATCTTTGAGCAAAAATTTTTGCGCAAAGCCAGTATCAAATTGCAACTTGTTCTCAAAACAGTCGCTGGTCAAATGTACAGAGCAAATATGCAAGTGACTAGGACATTCATTAAAAATAAACAATCAATTTTTCTCTGACACCGGGATCCTTTGGCAGCTCAAGCAAAGATGATGTTTTTCCACAGCCAGGAACAGCACAACATCTGCATGACATCGCAATCTTGTTATTATCACAGTCTTATCATGAACCACTTTAGATCCACTCACTGCTCATGGACATCCACTTGTGCATCAGTGGGCGGGGATAATGATGCAATGATGTAAAAGTAGGTGTCGTTGTCTTGCTCCAGACAGTGGCGCCCCCAGAAAATTTTAATAGGGGTGGCCAGACGAGGCCACAGCAATTCTTGGGGTGGCAAAAAAAAAAAAAAAAAAAAAAAAAAAAAAAAAAATATATATATATATATATATATATATATATATATATATATATATATGTGTGTGTGTGTGTGTGTGTGTGTGTATATACATATACATACATGCAAAATCAATTGGTAGTTATTAATAGAATGAGGACACAAACCTTTACATTCAGTCGCGTTCGGTCCCATTTATTTGCATACACATACCTACACCGTTTTAGTCCAAAAGTGTGCACATTTGTAGAAATACACATTTACCTCAGATTGCATTATGGTTTCATAATTACCGAGGTCATAAAATATAGTTTGCTAGGGGGGTTTGGGGGCATGCTCCCCCGAGAAAATTTAGATTTATCTGGTGTACATATGTGCATTTTTAAGACGTTTTAAGGCCAACAAATTGGATAACAATAGCTTTAAAACCATGTCAACAAATACATGCATTCACAGTTTTGAGGCAGCTTTAATCGCATGTGTGGTAATTTCATGACTTAACTTACAACAGAGCAATGACGGTCATTGCTCGTATTCTTTTGGGCTTTATTTAAGCTATAATAAAGTAATTATGCAGCGCGCGCCGGCACATTTGCGCATGCAATACTTGAGTGCGCGCCGCGAGCACAGAATAACGGCTGATTGGACCTGTTCATTTTTCTGAATTTTACTGACATAGTCTGACAATATCTCATCTGACCGCAGTTCACTGTTGTTCAACTGAAGCTCCCTCGTCGTCACTTGTAACCTATCTTTTCCAATTTTCATTGATTCAACTTATTCGTTCAAAAAGCTGATTCATTCAGTAAACAGTGCTATTTGTTGCTCAGGGACGCAATACAATGCTCTGGATTTGATCTGAACTATATTCCTTGGCGAAATTGTGCAGAAACAGGCAATGATGTCTAAAATGTAAACATGAATAAAATGTATATAACATTTGTTATGCTGATATCTGGAGAAAAACGGCACTCTTCATGTGATATTTATTAACACAGTGAAAGCGTGCACTCTAAATGCGCACCGACTAGTCTAATCTACAAGACAACATCACATACAGGGATGTCAGATCGATTGTGCATCGTATACAATTATGATAAAATCGTAGACTAAATATATCGCACACCCCTACCCTACCCTCTTCACAGTATAAATAACATTTGAAATTCAGGTCTATAGACATTACTATTTAGACTCTTGGTGGCAGTAAAACAGCTACTCTGGTGGCGTCAGTCAATCTATCTTTTTTGGTGGCATTTTATTTTCTTTCACTTCATGAACTTGTGAATTTACATTATGCATTTAAATTAATAGTACCCAATGCAAAATTATACTGGGGTGGGCACAGGGGTGGCCAGAGTTTATGCAGGGGTGGCCACCCCTTGGCTCCAGAGGCAGTCATATGCAAATGATTGTGTCCCTGTGACGTCAACTGGTATAAAGAGTGTTTTCAGTTGTTTTGTAGTCAAGACCACCTAAACCGAGACCAAGACCATTGTGTGTCAAGAACAAGACAAGACCAGATTAGCACTCCTCAATATAATAAGACACTAAATAGAACTGTTACTAATCAATTGAAACAACAAAATTAATCTTTACACTGCAGAGGTGGAACAGAAGTTGCATCTGAATTGGTACAATTACAGATGCATAAATAATGTTAAAATTAATGTTTTAAAAATAAAATTGTGAACATTTGTAAAAAATCAATATCATGGTTGCCTCTTTCTTGTGATATTTCTTAAATATATCATGTTATAATATCAAGATCACAAGTACTTTTTTGCAATCATATCTTGAATTCACAACAGTAACAAAATGAATGAAATTAGAAATAAGTTATTGATTGTATTTGAAGCAGGACGTTTTACATCCAATCAGATTAACGACGTTAATAAAGAAATCATACAATGCAACAGCAATTTAGCGATATTCCCGCAGTTGTGGTCTTAAAATAAAATCCAGAGTCCTTTTAGTCTGAGACCAGACAAGACCAAGACCTTCAAAAAATGGTCTTAAGACCGGTCACGGGACCAAGAATGGTCTCGAGTAACACTAGTTTTCAGTCAAAGACAGGAACACACATTCAGGTCTGTTACTGAGTCTGATGCAGGTAAATACTCCTGTAATGGATCAGACACCGAAAGATCACTGAAGATCAAATGATGAAGTTACACTGACAGTATCAGGGACTTTGAAGTATACCTTCTTCTTTTTTTTTTTTTTTTAGTTTAAAATAAGTATACTAATAGCACACTTGAATAAACTTCTTTTTCATAAGGGATTGCATTTTTCCTGTGTTTCTGAAGCTGATGTGATTCTGGAGAGTCCTGTTCATCCTGTGACTGAAGGAGATACTCTGACTCTACGCTGTTTAAATAAGTTTCCAAGCCCATCAATCCTCAGAGCTGATTTCTATAAAGATGAATCACTCATCCAGAGTCAAACTACAGAGATGATCATCTCTACTGTCTCAAAGTCACATGAGGGTTTCTACTACTGCAAACACCCAGAGAGAGGAGAGTCGCTCAAGAGCTGGATCTCAGTCAGAGGTGAGAGTAAGAACTATAAACTGTACAGGAACATTTCAACTGTGTTTACAGCACTAATCTAAATGTAAAAATGCTTGTATCTCTGTATCCCCAGCACCAGGATCTGATGGTCTCAAACAAGCTGTGATAATTGGAGTGACTGCAGGACTGACTGTTGTATTTTTGATCATTGTCTTCTTGGTCCTGCTGTGGCGCTTCAGAAACAACAAAGGTTTATCATCTCACATTAAAATTCAGTGACACATTTTCAGACACTAGCTGTTTCTAAACCTTTTGAGCTGGTTTTCTGGACTTAGCTGGTCTAAAGCTGGTTTGTTTGCTGGTTGATTTTGGGCAGTTTTCAGCTGGTCAGGTCAGTAGACCATCTTAAATTAGGCTTGTTACTTCAATTCTGAAAAGTATTGATAAAAATATTGGTTGCACTTTATTTTACAGTACATGCATTTAGGTGTACTTACTGTGTACTTACCAAAGAAAGTACTGGGTAATATAAGGTAACTACATGTGTTAAGGTTAGGTTTAGTGGTAGGTTCAGGGTTAGTACCTAGTTATTACCCAGTTATTGCAATTACTATAATAAGTACATAGTATGTACATGGGGAACAGGACTGTAAAATAAAGTTCTACCAAAATATTTATATCATCTACAGCCCCATTTCCAGAAAAGTCTGGACATTTTATAAAATGCAATAAAATCAAGACACTGAGGTTTGTTAATTCTCTTGAACCTTTATTTAACTGACAAAAGTACAAAGAAAAGATTTTTCAATGTGTTCACTGGCCAACTTGTAAATATAAACAAATTTTGATTTTGATGGCATAAAAAAGGTAGTTTCTGTAACTCTAGTAATTGCATGCAGTTAATTAATAGTACTCAGTACTTATTTAAGTAGATACAATGTAATTATGGCACTGTAAAATAAAGTGTATTCAAACTTTTTGACTTATCCTTTTACATTGACTCAGTTAAGTTGTATTTACTTAGAATTTTAATTATTTTCAACTTGACAAATGTAGTTATTTGAACTTATAAAGTTTAACTGGATTAACCTTACTAAAGTAAAGTGAACTTTTGTTTCTTACTAGTTTTCCACTCATGCTCATGTTCAATTAACCTAATTTGACTTATTTTCTTAGTTGACCCAAATAAATTATTTTATTTCAATTGCAATAAATAAATAAATAAATATTTCAAATGTTTCAGCCATGTTTCGGCTTTTCTTTTTCATTCACATTCAAATTAATTTCTACTGCAAATAATAATTGATCTGATTTCAGCCACTGAAACATCAACTGCAAACAATTCAATTAAATCTCTCAAGATCTGAGCATAAGATGATTGAACAACTAATTTTGTGAACAGCATTTCCTTTATTTATTGACATTCAAGAAAAGATGGATGACGCACCTTCACTCTCTTTCATTGGTGAGAATTTTTTTTTTTTTTTTTTTTTTTTTTCCCCCCAAATGGTTCAGCAGAAATCCCCGCCCTGAAACCAGTTTCATTGGCTGAGGTTACAGTGACGAGTAGGTTTAGGAATCTTTGTTGGGTGTAGGCAATCGTTACTGTGAAATGATTAGGGCAGGATTTCTGCTGAACTGGTTTGGGGAAAATATCACGCCTTCCATTGCATTAACTGAAGCCAGTGTGCCAATATGGTGCTGACATCTTGAGTCTCGAGTCTGCGCAGTAGTGAGCCGCGATATCAATGCCCCGCCCACACTCCTGCAAAATCGGTTAATACTGCAGAGCAACACATTATGTTGGTGTGAAATAAACAGTTATGGAAATGTAGAAAAAAAACGTTAAAGCTCCAATCTCCTCCAAAAGATCCAGAAAAAAGTCAGTTGGTGCTTCATTGACTACTTCACTCAGAGAAACTGTAATTTCACAGCTGTTAATGACGTCAAAACCCGCCCTTTTATAGCATCAAATAACTTACTTAAAACAAACTTATTTAAAGAATGAACACTTTAACTAACATCAGCATGATTAAAAACTGCCTAAAATGACAGAAACCATCTTAATATTTGACATGTAATTTAGTTTGTCTCACGTTCATTCCATTACACTGAGTGGGTGTGGTTTATGACCTATACTGCGTCCAGACACCAATAAAAACTCATCCATGGCTCCCAGCATGCATTTTAGTAGTTTGTTTTGTCACTATTGTTGAGGTTTATATGATGAGTGTTGATGTCAAAGTGTGTCTAAATGCTCAGTTTAAAATTGCTGCACAAAAGATGTTTCAAATATTCCCAGTTTGTGTCAGAGTTAATGCACTAATGCTCTTTCTCTCACAGCTAAACTTGTTAAGCTAAAAGAAATTTTCACAGTTCAGTGGGGCTTCGGCCTTATTACTGTATTTGCTTTGAAACAGTCATTTAAAAAGTAATCTAAATCGCTGTAGGCTACATTAAATGTAAAATAAGACAACTTCAGCTAATTTACAAAAAAAAACAAACAAACAAAAAAAAACTTTGCAATATAATGGTGACTTCAAACTAAAATTTTTCAATGAAAAAAAAAAATCCAACATTAATTAGAGCTAAACCTCTGTTAATTCTCAGAAACATCTTGTGAAAGAAATGGTGGCAAACTGGTCTGTAAGTGAAGGTGATAAAGCTGTTTGGAGTTGTTTAATCATCCTCTGCTCAGATCTTGAGAAATATAATCGATTTGATTTGCAGTTGATGTTTCAGTGGCTGAAAACAGATCAGTTATTATTCACAGTAGAAAATTAATTTAAATGGGAATAAAGTTCTCAACCGAAACATGGCTGAAACATTGGAAATAAAATAATTATTTACAATTGACATAAAAGAACAGTTTAAATAAAATAATTATGAATTAATAAAATAAGCCACATTAGGTTACACGAACATGGACTTCGGTATTAAAAAAAGGACTGAACTGTAAGTTTAAATAACTAAATTTGTCAAGTTGAAAATACTTAATTTTCTAAGTAATTAAAACTTAAATAAGTCAGTGGAAATCAGTACCTCAAAAGTTAAGTTGAGTGAACAAGTAAGTTCACCTTCATAAAGTTAATCCAAACTAAACTATATAAGTTCAAACAACATCATATTTGTCAAGTTGAAAATGCTTAATATTCTATGTAAAGACAACTTAACTGAGTCAGTGCAAAAATAGGTAACTCAAAAAGTTGAGTGAATGAATTTTTAGATATTTTTTTTTAAATTGTATGTATAGTAGATAGTGAAAGACCTAAATACTTTAAAATCTTGCATTAAATCTTGATATTCATTTCTCATGAAATTTGGCACAAAGTGGTGAGCCATGACCCATCTTTGGTGAATGCTCCTTTTATGCCCAAACACGACACCCTCATCTATTACCAATTCACCTGCTTATTGTGAACTGTTTCAAAACCGTTTAATTTGGATATTCTATAACCTTTTCACTATTATTTTGCCAACTTCTCTGGAAATGGGGTTATAATATTGAAATCACTGAAAATCATTTAAACAGTGAGTTATCCATCTTGTCCACTAGTTGTTTGATATAGTGCATATGTACTGTAAGCACTCCAAATTAGTCATTTATCAGGTTTTATTTGCTGACTGAAGACAGCAGGCAGTGAGGCAGATTAATGTAAACAGAATGTGATAAATAAATAAAAACATGTCTTTAAACAGTTTGTCATTCTCAAACATAAATAGATGAAAGAGATGAAAAGTCAGTTTTCCTCAAAACATTGACACAGTTTGTGTTTGATTAGGTGTGAGATCTGAGTCTCCCTCTGCTGTCCGTCAACAGCAGAACATCAGTCAGACATCAGAGCAGAACCAGAGTGAAGCCGGATACAACACACCGCTGTCTGGTCAGACTTTATTCATTACCATTATTAAATACACATAAAGCTGAGATAAAAGACACTTAAGAATAACTCTCAACTAACAGGACAGATATCAGCTAGATGTCAGTGGGCTTTATTTGATCAAAAATGAAGCTTTATTTGTCAACATGAAACATTAATTCATGTATTAATTTATTACAGGAACTGCACATGTTTAGGCCTATGATTCAGTTGATGAAACTATTAATAAAGACAGAAGCACAGGAATCTAATGATGTCATTTAAAGTATTTTATGTCATTATAATGAGTTCAGTAGTTCTTCTCTAAAGAAACTGGCAATCAAATCCATCGTTTTTGTATCACTCTTATATTTGCAAAGGAAATCAAGTTCAACCAAGTGTCTTATTTCTTTCTCTGTTGTTCATTGTAGACGGTGTAAGAGCGCCGACTGAGATCACATATGCTGAGATTGAACTCAAATCTACAAACAAAGAAAAGAAAGAGAAAGAAAACAAAGGTAAACTGACACAAAAGTCTCTGCTCTTCTTTAGCATGTTATCCCTGACAGCAACATAGTGTCGACACAGATTCGGCCCACATCTGGTCCGCGTGTAATCCACATATACCAGATGTGGGCCTGATCTGGGCCTCACTATGTTGCTGTCTGGGATAGTGCAGTGGTTCCCAAAGCGGGGGTCGCGAGACAATGAGGGAGGGGTCGCGAGATGATTTCCAGAAATCAAAAAACGATTAGACGAACAATAAAGAATTAGAAATAGCATATTTTACCAATAATTGTAACAAAATACTAAAAAATACAAGTTAAATTAAAAACAAAAACCATGCAAATAAAAAAAGCCATCAACCCTTTTGATTTTCCTTCCCCTCGACCGTGACTCCTGAGGAGATTACGACAGATTAACCACATATTAGCAACAGCATCAGTTGATGCAGGTCAATTTACAGCACCAGACATGTGCACATAGGTAATTCTTTAAGCTTTGGATATTATTTTTGCCGAAAAGAAACATTGGTTAATATTGACCAAAAAAGACAACGCAGGGAGGCCAGCGGAGGAGAGCGGAGAAGCACCACCGTCATGCCTTTGCAGTAGCCTAGGCTTACATATGCAGCACACGCTATTGAGCTTTCACATGTGCTGCGTTTGCAGTGTGCAACTGATCTGTGGCTGTAAATCACAAACACATTTACTTATTTCAAATCCAAAAGTTGTTACTGAACATTGCGATTCTCTTCGTATACATTATATTTATAGATGTCACATTTAAATGCACAACATTTAAACATTTTATTCATATGCACTGCATACACACTGCAAACAGAGTATATGTAAAACAGGCATTAGTGCGTGTGCACCATTGTGCACAGCGTTCGTTTACTTTAACCACCTCTGAGGATAGTGGGGGTCGCGAGTCACTGGCATCGTTATTTTGGGGGTCGTGGGCTGAAAAGTTTGGGAACCCCTGTTATAGTGTCATATTTCATATCCCTGTTGGACGTACAGTAAACACTAGAGATATGAACTGTTGGCTTCTTCTAGACAAAAACACTGAGAGTTGTGACGTCCTGTACTCTAAACTGAAGCTGGAAACAGATCAAGGTGAGCGTCAAACTAAAAATATCAATCACAATTCACAAGAAAACACTAAACACTTCATCTACATGCATTATTGATGAAATATAATTCTGCATATAAAAACTATAAATGTACGTTTTGAATTTATTGATATATTTTCAGGTGCTGGATCTAGTGATGTGACGTATGCTCAGGTTAAATAAATGCCTGGAGGAGAAACTTCAATCCCAGGATGCTGATGAGTTTACTGTAGAGAAGTGAATGAGTTTGATACTGATGATCACTTGAAGGCAACAGATTTACCTGAACTGACTGTAATATTAGTAAGCCTTCATGTGCTTCAGAGACAATGTTCATCTTTGAATAGCAATGAGATGATTATTCTTTATTGTTTATTACTGCACAGTGTGTATTTATATTGGTTAATACCAGCAGCATCAGATTATTATTTGACAACTGAGAGAACAGAATATTCAGTGAAAGATTTGTTTCTTTTCAGACTGTTGAGTGAGTGACCAAGTTTCCTTTTTTTCTTTTCTGTCTTTTTAGTTTTAAATGTATTTCCTTTGGTTCACATGATCATGGACACATCACAGAATGTTAAAATTGTGATTTCCAGGTCTGGAAAAGTTGTCTTTAGACGTAAATGTATATAGTCTTGTGAAACTATTTTTTTTTCTAGCTATGCTCAAAATATTTAATTGTCTAGAAATCTAGATATAGCTCTTTGTGCATCTTAATACATTAGTCACAAGGTTATAGCTTTCGTTTTGCTCCTATCCTATATAAACTGTTGTATTCTTCTTGCTGGTGGGATTCTCTGTGATTGGTATGAGGTCCTCCGGCCGTGATTAAAGCATATTCTAAGGCAAAGTCTGGAGTCTGTTTGGTTTTTAGGCTGCGCAGCAGACTAGGCACTAGAGATCTTACTTCTAAACTCAAATGATATAGTGTTTAGTGGAGGAGCACTAAAGAGTTTATTACCAGGTGATAGTGCCCAAACAGGCCGAGACGTCAGCCGACTCGAACAGGTATTGAAGTACGCTTAAATTCATAGGTGTCTGGGACACCCAGTTTAACTTAAGTCAAGTGCGTAGGGGAAAATCTACCACACAGAGTAATAATAATACTCAATACAGAATAAAATACATTTTCAAAAACATTTATACACATAATACACTATATAACACTAGCTCTGTGGTGACTGAGGACTGTTGCATCATTTCAGAGGCTGCATCCTCCTGAGGTTGTATTCGAAGGCCGCCTACGTCATCAAGGATGTCTTATTTAAGAAAAGTAACTGTAACAAAATTGACTGTAATTTCTCGTGAGGTGTAAAATACTGTAATTTCTTTCTTACTTTGCAATCTAAAGGTTACTTTAAAAAAAAAAAAAAAAAAGAGACTGCCTTGATGATGCAAGCGACTGACAAATGAGACCTCCAGAGGATGCAGCCTTCAAAATGAGCGCAGCTTGTGACTGGGCAAGAGACTGAGGATTGTGACATGAGTGCTGTTATCTGCGAGAGGATCTGAGTTAAATTGATGCTTCTTGTTTTCATGATTTTGTTTAATTCAGTTCACTTTAGCAAATTTCCTTAGTCATTTAAAATGAAATAACCTTACAGTATTAATTTGCTCACATTATTAGCACATATATTAGTTTATAAACTTAAATCAGTTTCTGCAAATGAAACGAGTTTTAACTGTGCAACTGTGCTGCCAGCATTTTACAGATAATTTAAAGGACAAGGTTTTATAGTAAATATATGTATAAATATAAAAAAAATGATAATAAAAAAGCAGTTATTTGTAGGTGAATCTGCTGCCAGTTAATCACTGCAGATTTACACTGAAAGGTTTAACAGTGTAGGCATAATTTATGTGTTTACAAATCTCATTTCAGTCATTTAAACAGAAGTCTTTAGACCACCAAGTTTTGAAGATCACGTGAAACATAAAATCAGCCTTGTGTGTCCAAAGTTTTGACTGCCATGTAAGTAATATCAATTTTTTTATTACTTTATACTTTTTTTTTTTAACTGTATTTCCTTTTATTTCATTGAACATTCACATAAATTCATTCACTGAAGTCATTATTAATCATCACAGATAATCAGTGGTGTGGAGTTTCTATTCCAATACCCCAAACTAAAAAATGGACAAAGATTCTCAGTGAAAGACTGACCAGTGAAAGTATAGATATGAGACATGTTTTCGACATCATAAAAAGAGACGAGACCCTCATCATAATCCACAAACACCCCGACCCTCTGAGGATTCACTCTCAGAGAAAGAGGGACAGGTGGATCATTACTAGCCAAATAAATCCCATATCTCAGACCCACAGTCCAGTATCCATCCTGAGGATTCATTTTGATCCCGAAGCCCTTCCTGTTAATGGATTCTCTGACCACTCCTAAAAGCCACTTGGTTTGTTCCTTCACCTGAACCTCATAGTAAAAACTCCCTGAGGAGAATCTGTCCTTGCCAAGGACACTAAGATATTCCTTAAACCTGCCATTTTGCTCTTCATTTCCATCCATTTCCCCCCCCAATTTATTTCCAAGTTCCACTTGTTTCCCATCATCAGACACGATGAGACGAGGATGAGCTGAATCAGCATCCAGAATCACATTCACTGTTGAAATATAGAAAATTATGCTTTACAGATGAATATAAAATAATTGTAATTGTTATAATTTATTGGTATCTTTACAAAAATAATGCAGTAAAAATACTGCATTTATTGTAAATAAATGTAATGTTCAGTGTACTTTACATTATGATCGATAAAGTCTGTCTGCTTCTGAAAGACTGAAATGTTTTGATTGTTCTGATCATGTTTTCTATGTGTGTTGTTGTTCATTGTTGGATTCCCTTATGATTATATTTTGTCTTCTTTTTCTTCAGTTAAACATTTATGAGTTTAAATGCATGGGTTTCTTTTATGGCACATATAAACAACATTTGATCATTCATCAGAAGGCAGGCAAGCAAACAAACATTAAAGAGACTGGACAAAGAACACTGAAAACACAGGAATTAGTAACCATAACAACAAAGGAGTAGCAGGAAAACTGAACAAAGGAAAACAGGAGGCAATGAATACTTCAGTCATACTAAAATGACATAGACCAAGGAGCTGTTTGCACAACACCATTTTCAACTAAAAATTGAAAACTTCTTATGCATTTTGGCCGTTTATTACATGACAATGGAGTTTTTAGTCATTTTCCAACCGTCTCCATTGACTTTGTATTGCGTGGGGCTGCCTCCTTGTCATTTCTGACTTATAACAAAAAACAGAACAATGCCTTAAAGCTGCTGTATGACAAGATGTACAGCAAATAAGCTAAAAAACCCAGAACTAAGTTTTATAAGCTACCGGACCGTAAAAGCCAGCCTTTAAGGAGACAGAAGTGGATACAGGCAATAAGACGTGAAGCATTAGCAGGAAGAATGGGTACATTTTGGGATCCTGACTCTCAGTATGCCTCAGTAAGCCTACATGTGCAGTAAACATTTAGTCACTGTTAAGTCAGATATCCAGATGTCAGTTTTATATATTATATTTCCTGTCACTGATTACATTCCCCTCCAGTGGGTGTTGTTGTCATAGTAATATAACATGTCACGCTCTGTCTCAGTCGCCTGTACCCACTTTTTAGCCCTTAAACGCTCATTTTTTGGGTCGACAGCTTATAAAAACTTCTGGGTTTTTGGTTTTGGGTTTTTTTTTTTTTTTAGCTTATTTGCTGTACACCTTGTCACACAGCAGCTTTTAGACATTTTAGACAAGTCAAACATGACAAGGAGGCAGCCTCACGCAATACAAACTCAATGGAGACGGTTGGATTGCCCCCCCCCCCACCCCCATAAAACTTGAGTATTTTTACTCACCCTTTTGTGTCCTTAACTGTGTGAGAGCTAAAAACAAAGTATGAAGTTAAAAAGGGTTCATTACAGAATTCATCTTTAGATCAGTAATGAGATCAGGTGTTTTTAACCACTTGAATACCAATAACATTCAAGAAGACTTTACACAGTTTACAATACAATAATAAAATATGATTAATTTTATATATATATATGAATGCACAGCATATTCATTCATATTTGTGCAGAAAAATGAATATCTTAATAAAGCCATAAAACAAATTCACCTTTTGGAATAATCGCCTTCTGACTTTGTAAAAGTTGATCACGTTCTAAAGAAAATCCAGAAAAAAAGACGAGATAAGAATATTGAAATGATATTATTTTTTATACAGTTAATCTGTCAACAAGTTATGAATAAATATACATAGACAACTGAATAAACAAATTAATAACTTTATATAGAAAAAATAAAGACAAATTCACCATGTTGTATTCTGTTCATCTTTTCCTTTAGACGTCTGTGTGCTGAAGACAATTCAGAATGAAGACAAAAAAACAGCATTCAGACAACATAAACCTTAAATATAAACATAATTTCTGACAGGATGATCATGCACAAAAGAATATGGATACACAATATCTGTCAATTAAATATTTTCGGATTTAATTTGTGTTTGTGTAGACCGCTAGTAAAAATGCATTTTTGTAACATAATCATAATAAATTACAATATTTTCAATGTGGTTGCAGATATTGAAATGGACCCCACCGTCTTAAACCTGCAATTTAACATTTAACATTTAACCAATTCAACCAAGGAAACAGCCTACAAGTATCTAGCATGTGAACTCATTCAATATTGTTTAAAAATTGGTAATGCTTTAGATTACAGCCCGGAAAGTACTGCATAATTACAATAAATTTACAGCATAACTTTGGATGATTATAGTGTACCTATAAAATAAGTATGTGAAAGTATAGGGGAACAAAATGTAAAGTCTTGGGAACCAGGAATATAATAAATTATTTATACTGTAAGTATTTTAGAACTAAGGGGTACTTATACTATTATGATAGACAACAATCTTACGTTTGGGAGAAATTTAGCAAGAAATAGCACTGATTAAGTTGTTTCAAGGCAAGTAGAAAGAACTATTGCAATCTTTTTTTAATAAATGGGGAAATATGCTTTTGTTTCTTGTAGTTACAGGGTAAGTATGACATTGCGGGCCGTAAATTAAAGTGGTGCTTGTTACACTCTTATTTCATGTAGTTACAGGGTAAGTGTAATGTCTTCTTTTGGTGGTGTTTCACGTTCACTTTTCATGGTTTATTTTATAATTATGCTTTGTTTCATTGCTTTGTTTGTTTCCTGGTTTTACCATGTGCTTTGATGTCATGTGATTCCATTGCCCTCATGTGATCATGTCATGTGATTCCCCAATCTCATGTGTTATGTTCGTATTGGTTGATTTAGTCAGGTGATTTCAGTTCTGTTCTGTCATTGGTTCATTGTCTTGATTGTGCACAGGTGTTCCTTGTTTGTGAATTAGTCTCTCTGTATAGATAGCCCTCATGTTTCATTGTTCTCTCGTCTAGCTTTGTTAATGTAACCAGCTGCTGGCCACGTCTTTGTTTTTTGTTCATGTTTTGGATACTATTAAAACTGCACTTGGGTTCTCACTAGTGATGTCCAAATGAAGCAATGAATCAGTATTGAACCACTTCATCAATTGTTTTGAAAATGGGTTCATTCATTCAAAGCTTCGTTTCAGTGACATCTAGTGGTGAAATTGTAGATAGCAATATAATGTCTGTATGAGTGTAACTAGGGTTTGTGTGAATGATGTAAATAAACCAGCCACAAATAAATAAGCCAGGTGCAGTAGGATAACCAAGGTATAATAAAGCACCTTATTAGGACTGATCAGATAAAAATGTTCCCACATTGGAGAACAGGTTCTCTTCCTAGCTGGCTCCATGATGATGATCAAACAATGCAGTGATAATAACAACTATGCAAACTCCTAATACAACAAACCCACATCTTGTGCATCATTTTGGGTGTCTATATAGTCCTATACAGCCTAAAAAGCTGCTGAAGCGTGCGTGCAACAAAAAATCGCGTCATGAAGCCTCTCGCGATGCGAAGCAGTATCGACTGGTCTGAACCAGTCACGTGATTCACTCAGAGAACGTCATCGGTCACGTGTGTTTTTCCGCACCAAAGCAAGCTCCGAAGCAGTAGTTCAAGAAAAATGCTGCTTCGAGTTCGAAGCTTGTGTCGGAGCATCGGTGTCAGGCGGCCATCACTAGTTCTCACTACGCTCACTTTCAGTGGACTTTGTTACAGTATGTAACCAACTAAAAAATGACGCCATCCAACATCTGCATGAGTTTCTCAGCAAGCTTACCAGAGATTGTATATAATAGGGAGATAAGAGGGTCTGTTTCTCTTATCATTGTAGAAAGCGTAACAGCTAACTTAATCACGTGCAGCACCTCTCAGCCTATCATGTAATGGCAGTGACGTCAGTCACAACATACCCTAGTCTGCCTTCTCTTAAAAAAATACATTTTTATCAAGCTAAAATCTACACATAGTTCCCAAAGAAAGTATTGTTTAGTGTAAAACATGCTGAAGATTAGCAAACAGGCTGTGGATTAATTAAATGATTAGCTATTTCCCCACAAAAGCTGTTTAATCAGCACAGTGAAGCCTATCATCCATTGACTTCCATTCAAAAAACAGTCTCTGGTCTTATTCCCTGCGTACCGTAGGGGGGCGAAGCGTTAGTCCTTACGCTTTTTTTGGCTAAAGGTTGCAGGCTTGCCTTCCAGTGGCTTTGGGCTTACATCACACTTCAAGTTACGTCAAACCTGAACTCTCTACCCTCTCATGCACACGCAGGTGACAGTCGAAAGATGGCATGATGGTAAAATATGAGTAAACGGTGAGCACATTTCCGGCTGTACTGTATTTTCTTTTAATACAGAATAGCAAATGACATGGGATTCCCAAGATTCATCAGTGTGAAGAAAGAAAAAGAAGAGGAACAAGAGGAGGAGGAAGCCGAGCAAGAGAAACAAATAAGAAGTGTTGTGACTTTAAACCGGTTTTTAATTAAGTTGTTTTTCAAATAAAGGTTTTGGAGTCAGTGATATCAGATTGTTTGCATTTTTTATTTTTATTTTTATATTACTTACCCTGTAACTACATGAAATAAGAGGGTAACAAGCACCACTTTAATTTACGGCCCGCAATGTCATACTTACCCTGTAACTACATGAAACAAAAGCATATTTCCCCACGTATTAAAAGAGATTGCAGTAGTTCTTTCTACTTGCCTTGAAACAACTTAATCAGTGCACTTTCTTGCTAAATTGCTCCCAAACATAAGATTGTTGTCCATCATAATAGTATAAGTACCCCTTAGCTCTAAAATACAGTATAAATAATTTGCTATTTTCCTGGTTGTTACCCCTTTATTCCCAATACTTTACAAATTGTTCCCCAATACTTACACTCTAAAAAATGCTGGGTTAAAAACAACCCAAGTTGGGTTGAAAATGGACAAACCCAGCAACTGGGTTGTTTTAACCCAGCGGTAGGGTTAAATGTTTGCCCAACCTGCTGGGTAGTTTTATTTAACTCAACTATTGTTTAAAAATTACTGTATTGCTTAATTAAAATTAACCCAAAGTATGTTGGAAATGAACATTTATTAATGTTCAATGAATAATTATTAAACAATAAACATTTATTAAATTGTTATTAATAAATTTATATTAATAAACTATTAAACTATTAAATTTATATTAATAAAATATTAAAGCTTATTAATAAACATTCACCTTTTGTCTGTTTTTAATTTCCCAACTATTTTGGGTTCATTTTAAGCTAGCCATATAGCAATTTTTAAACAATAGTTGGTTTAAATAAAACTACCCAGCAGGTTGGGCAAACATTTAATCCAACCGCTGGGTTAAAACAACCCAATCGCTGGGTTTGTCCATTTTCAACCCAACTTGGGTTGTTTTTAACCCAGCATTTTTTAGAGTGTACACACACTTACTGTATACACTATACACTATATACACTATACTATACACTGTACACTATTATCGAAAGTTACGCTGTACATTTGTTGTAATTACGCAGTACTTTCCGGGTTGTAATCTAAAGATCAAACACAGCACACAATCATTTGAGATGTGGTGGAAATTACATTACTTATCCCTTTCAGAAGAAATGAGAAAAAAAAAAAAAAAAACTAATCAAATTATCAAACATGTGAGAACTATCCCCAAGCTGTCTTGCTTATTTACAAAAAATATATAAAATAACAAGAAAACAACAGTATTACCTCTGTATTTATGAACAAACAATAGTCCAGAAATCACAATGAACAAAACGAAAACTGAGATCAGAATGACTGATGTCCTCCAATCATAAAACATGTTATCTGTGAAACAAAACAATAATTAAGCACATTGCGTAAGTTAGATGTTTTAATGAGTCAATTATTGATAAATTTGGAATGCTATACACAGTAAAATGTTAATAATCTATAATGAACATAATGCTGCTTTTGCTTTTAGCATTACATAATGTCATGGACTTTAATAGTCTTCAAATCTCTAGTCTTTAAAAGTGTACTTACTTAAGATGATAACCTCAGTCTCCAGCATGTGATGCTTCATTTTGACTCTGCAGTGAATCTTGGTGATACTGTGATGTGCAACGACTGTGTGTTTCACACTGAATCCATCTGTGTTTCTGAGTTTCTCTGTAGTTTCTGAACTCAAACTGACTCCTTCACTGTCCAGCCACTCAAGATCAGGTTCAGGATACCAACCTTCAGATTCACACTGTAGATGAAGCCCTCCTGAACGATCAAACCCATCTACAGTGATCAATGGAGGACGTCCTACAGCTACAGATCAACATCAACATTCATTAAGTGAACATTTTCTGCCTACAAGCCTTTTTATGTTCTGCTGACAAGATCAACAAAAAATATCATCATTGTTAGTTTTCATATTCCTCACCTTCAACTCTGACATCAAAAATGGCATCATCAAACCAGGACTTGGACTGAATAAAACACTTATAACGTCCTTCATCAGATATTTGGACTGTTGAGAGTTTGAGTGATGCATTTCCTCTCTGTAGTTCTTGATGATTTAGTTTTGTTCTCCCTCTGTAGGACTGAATCTGCTCTGTGTTTCTGTCTTCATGATCCTCATAGAGATGCACTAATGAACCTCTCAGATCAGATCTAGACCACTCCACTCTCATGTCCACAACACTGAAGCTGGGTTTGACTGAACAGGGCAGAATCACATCTTCACCAGCTACAGCAAATACAGGATCTGCAGGTCCCTCTACTTTATACTGCTCTGTTACAAGAGAAAGAAAGAAAGAAAGAAAGAAAGCAGGGGCAAGTTGCATAAACTGCTTAGACTAGTCTTACAAGTTAGTCATCTATTTTTTTTCTTCAAGATTGGTCATAACTTTTTAAAGTCAGTTACATAAAAAAAGATTTCATTTGAATGCAAATAGCAATACTGATTAGCCATTGACTAACTGGTCAGACTAGTCTTAAGACAGAATCTTAGTATAGTGGCTATGTTTATGCGACTGGCCTCAGGTCTAAACTGCACGTATTAATGAAGCTCATTGGTTATGCAGCACGTTTAAATGTGTTTATCATAAAAAGCAATTGAGTCTCTTTAGAAAATTTGGACTGAACTGCTCAATTCATAGGGATAGTTTTCCGATCGTTTTATGATGTTTTGGAAGCGTCAAAATGATTGTTGCAAAGCAGTCTATGGAAGGACAAACATCTCTAAGATTTCATCAAAAAGATCTTCATTTGTGTTCAGAAGATGAACGGAAATCTTACGAGTTTGGAAAGACAAGAGGGTGAGTAATTAGTGACAGAATTTAAATTTTGGGGTGATTTATTGAAAACATAAAGTTTGATATCACCACTATGGTGATCAGTGTCCGGTTTAGTAGGGCTCTTGACCCTTGACTTTTTAACATTAGTTTGTCTTTTACTGTTTTAACTGTGTGTTTCTGATCCAGATTTGTTATGGCAAAAAATGCTGGAGAAAATCTCAGATGAAGTTGGTCACTTATTGGTGGTGCCATAGCATTATTTAGTGGCCTGATTCACTGATATAATTTAAAGCAGACAGAAAAACAACTAATGTTGAAAAGTCAAGGGCCCAACTAAAGCAAACACATGTTGACATATGGATACATTAATTCACACATGTGTGTTATTTCTGCTTAACTGCAAGAGATTTGCATTTTACAGTGAAGGTGTTTGATTGTGATAATTCAGGAAATACCTATAAAATATTTAAGGAAAATTTCTGTTAAAGTTTGTGCTTTATTTAAATTAGGATATCATATTAGGATATAGGTTTGGTTTGGCAGTTGTAGCTTTGGCAGTAATTTAATTTATTTCAAAATAAACCACTTTAGTCAGACAATGACCAGCTTACTGTACATTATCCCTTTTACAAATGAACACAAACTTCATCTCTTTAAACCGCAGCTCTTTAAAAGGAGTAAATCATTTACCTGATCTTGAACCTGTAATTCTACTAATAATCAGCAGCGTCAAACAAATCAACTTAATCTCTGAAGGACACAGATGCTAAAAAGAAAAATATGAGAAAACATGTATTACAATCAGAAACTCAAATAATGTTAACATGCATGTGTTTTGCTTCAGAATACTTACATATAAACTTACCAAATAAATTTCACACACATCTACAATCACTTTCTGTTTCAGGAAAACTGGTTAAACCAGTAGAACTGCACAACATACTTGTCACAGACTGCATTTCCCATCATCCTCCCTGGCACCTAACCAGGAAGTCATCTATCCCTCATCACCACACTGTAAAAATAAATAATAAAATAAAATAAAATAAAATCATTAACTTTGACACTAAGTAAAGTTGTATTTACATAGAATATTATGTTCAACTTGCCAAATTAATGTAGTTTGAACTTAGGATTCGATTAACTTTATGAATGTAATGTGAACTTACTTTTTTAAGTTTTCAGTACAAACATTCCCTGTAAAATGTTATTGTTTGAGGTACAAATTTCCACTGAATTATTTAAGTTATAATTACTTAGAATATTAAGTATTTTCAACATGACATTTAATTATTTAAACATTTAATTTAATTATTTAAACTTACAGTTCAATAGTTTTCAATAGTTCATGCTCATGTAACCTAATTTTGTTTATTTTATTAATTCAACCAAATAAATAACTATTTTATATAAATTGTTCTTTTATGTCAATTGTAAATAGTATTTTATTTCAAATGTTTCAGCCATGTTTCGGTTGAGAACTTTATTCACATTTAAATTAATTTCTACTGTGAATAATAACTGATTTGTTTCTTAATTAAGTTTCTCAGGATCTGAGCAGAGGATGATTAAATAACTCCAAAAACAGCTTTACCCTCTTCACTTATTATAGATTAGTTTGACCTTATTTCTTTCACAAGTTGTTTCTGAGAATTAACAGAGATTTAGCCCTTATTAATGTTGATTTTTTTAATGAAATTTTTTTTAAAGTCACAATTATAGTGAAAAGCATTGACTATCGAGTACTTGACCCTTGGCTTTTTTTAAAAAAAATTTTTTTTACAGCAATTGCAACAGTGTCTTATTAAAAACAATTGTGTTTTGATAAAGTATATCAGCAGTTCATACCCTTGACCATGTGTCAAAATGATTGATGGTGACCTTTGACCCCTATGGTGAAGATATTTTGTAAATTTCCTACTGTAAATATATCAAATTTATTTTTGTGACTGGATATGCATTGCTAAGGACTTCATTTGGACAACTTTAAAGGCGATTTTCTCAATATTTGCATTTTTTGCACCCTCAGATTCCAGATTTTCAAATAGTTGTATCTCAGCCAAATATTGTCCTAACAAACCATGCATCAATGAAAGCTTATTTATTCAGCTTTCAGATGATGTATAAATGTCAATTTAAAAAAAAAATTGACCCTTATGACAGGTTTTGTGGTCCAGGGTCACATTTTAACAGATCAAATCATAAGAGATATTGAGGACCTTGACATATTCAGACATGTCAAATTTCCGTTTTCTGGAGGCTTTTCATAGACATTATGATTTTCATGCTGTATATTCTATCCCCTACCCCTAAACACACACACTCTCAGTTACAGGGAAATGGTGAGATTATTATCTGGAGGTGAATGGATTCCCCAGTTGTTTAGCTTTTAACAAGTTTCTTTGACCGTAACCTGAGGGAATAAATAAACTAGCAATTCAACCGTAGTTTCATTTGCTTAATAAAATTGCACCAGCTCAGCAAAATTAGGAGACCTGTGTTACTTGCTTTGGCTGCTCCTGTAAGCGCGTTCCCTTAGTGACGGAGTTGAAGGAAGCTGCATTGCTCGGTCAAGAGTTCTGAAGGATGACGTCCATGGGGAAGGAGTTGGCTTTGCAGAAAATGGATTCTTCGTTGAATAGTCGCAGGGTTTACGCGTTGCTGCGTGAGTGTCTCTCTGCGTCTCGGGGAGTTGCTGGAAACAAATGACTTTTGGCGAGTCCTTGTCTGAGAAGTTCAACGAAGGTTCTTGCAGGGTTTGAGTGAGTCTTGAAGTGGTTTGGCTTGCAGGCAGGACGATGGTCGGTCTGCCGACTCAGCGAAGGCCAAGATGAAGTTCAAGCAAGGGCAAAAGCAAAAGCACAATGCACGGTATTGAGTTTTGAGCGGTTTGTTGGTTCTGCCTTTCCAATTGTTTTAGCCAATCAGGTCCTGTTTTGGGTGGGTCCTGCGCCCAGTTCTCCTGTTCTTGTATGCAATTAGCATAATGTCCTTACAGTCCTTTGTTCTCCAACTTCAAAAGTTGTACAGCTTACATAAATCAATTTTGCATCAAAATACTGGAAAGCATTCATCCATCACAACCATACCAAACAGTACACACTTTCTGTAATTGAGGTAGATTTTTCAAATTTACCTGTAATCAATATTTAAAACACTCAGAAAGAATTACATTGGTTCCATGAACAAAATAAAACATGCTTAATACAGATATGGTAAAGGGTGCTTTTTGGTGATAAGTTCATATCTCTGGCAGTATTTTCTAAATTGTCTTTGTTTGAACAAAAAGAGTGGCTTCACTGTCTGCCAGGGAAACTTTGGAATGTCTTTTGAAATGCAAAGCCAGGCAGAGGGAAAGTTTCCTGTAGGTGATTCCCGTGGTGCCCTGCTGTGATCTTCATCTTGAGATGTGTCGCAGGTCAGAGTTTCCTGATAACAGTGGGAATTTACACCTTGTGTCCTGGTGTTTGCTGATCCATCTGTTTTCTTAAAGTCAAAAAAGTGAGAGAGAGAGTCATTTTGATCTGTCTCTACTATCGATGGTCTCCAAATGGCAGAAATTGGAGAACAGGATATTTCATGAATGGCTCAGTGAGGGTACGCGTTGACTCTCTTTGATCTTTGGGGTGTGGAGTTTGTGGTAATTTGGTGGGCTTCGTTCAGGAATAATCCTACAGACTTATGACTGGTTTTGTGGTTCTGCTGTCACATAAAAGCAGAAGAATCATGACCTCTGACTGTAATGAATCAAGTTTTAATCTCTCAATAGTTTGAACTTTGCAGAATAAACTACTGTAATCTACACAAATGATTACAGTTGAAAAAAAAATAATATAACTATACAAGTTCCAACAATTCTTGTGAAACACAAGAATAGTGTTGATAGTTATGAGAAATCTTTTAGAAAATGGTCTGAAAATAAGATCTACTGATGTGAGCTTCTCTTCACACCAGTTTCTCTCTACAGCACTTCCTCTTTCACTCTCAGTCTCTCAGTTAAATGAGTCTTTCTACAATTTACTATCTGATTATTTGTAAGTGCGAACTCGTGAAATGAGTCTTTCTACAATTTAGGGTACATGTCATGTCCATCAATGATAATTATGTCTTTTCAAATAATTTTCTTCACAAAAATTATATTTTATCCATTAAGGGAAAGCAGATAATCTAAGGCCCTCCACCATACCATGATCCAGCTCCAGTTCCCCTTCACAGTCCCTCCATCCTTCCTTCTGGACTTTTTTGTGTTCTGGTTTATGTTCGGTTGTTATGTTCAATTAGGGCATCTGAAGTCACCCTTAGAGGGAGAAATGTCACATCTGTTTTGGGTTTTGTTCCATCTTCATGGTTCCTTTGTTTCCTGGTTTTGTCATGTGATTCCCTAGTCTCACGTGTCATGTTCTGATTGGTTCCCTTGTTTTATGTGTCACATTCTTTGGTTCATTGTGTTCAGGTGTTTCATGTTAGTCATTAGTTCATGTGTATATAGCCCTCATGTTTCCATTGTTTCTTTTGTCTAGCTTTGTTCATGTAACCTGCTGTTGGTGAGCTCTGTTTTGGGTCATATTCAAGCCATTGTTCTGTTTTCTTGTATTGATTTCACTTTTTGTAATAAACTGCAATAGGGTTCATCTTCATCTTGTCTCCAGTGACTCATTACAGACAGATAGAGCTGTGCCTGTCAGTGTTTAAAACAGGAACTGATGTGGTTTCAAAGAAGGGCAGGTCTGTCAGATCAGTTGAGGAAAAAATGTTGAAACCAAGTGGTGAAATTTCAAACTTCTGTGTTGTCTGTATGAAGACATTTGGCAACTCAAAGCCAAAGGAAGTGTGGGTAAAATGTGTATTGTGCAGTTTCTGGCCCACTGAGCCTGAACTCCAGGGTGAACCACATTCATTTGACTGACAATATTCACACAAAGACACACAAACATGACTGTTTTCTTGTTAGATCTACATGTTCTTTCCACAGGTACACTGGAGTGGAGTGTATATTCAGCATAAATACTGTTAATGAAGTTTATTCTTGTAGAATAATTTCCACACACATGCGCACACTCCTGAGTCAAACAGAAAGTGGATTATGGCCAGTCACGGAGAGATTGTTTGGGATTGTTCTTTTGGATTGTTTCAATAAACAATCCAATTTAATTTAATTATTGCATGGTGTTTTTGCTTTTGTTTAATTGTTACATCCTACCTGGTAGTATGCTCTCTAAACCCCCACAGTCATCATGTTTTCAGGCCATTTCAAGTTTTAATTTGTGACATAAAGCGGTGAAACTTACTTTTTAATTAGTCTTCACATTAATGCCATCAATATTATTGTTTGATTTGAAGCAGCGCTGCACAGAGCGATCGGTGAATGACGTCAAAGTACTGCGAGAGCGATTCAAAAGCATAAGGAGTCTCTCTGATCACTCTCACAGTACTTTGATGTCCTACACCGATCGGTCTGTGCAGCACTGATGCATCTCGCGTCTTCATTCAGGCAAAATCTATATTTATATAAAAATGATGCATTATTCAGACAGACATCAAGAATAAGCTTCATGATTCATGCCACAATGCATGCTGGGAGCCACCATAGTATTAAACTCAAGACTCCCAGCATGCATTGCAGCATGAAGTATCATTGTTGAGATTCATATGCTGATTCTTGATATCTGAGTGCATCTAAAAAATGTTTTCTCACAATGTATTAAAAATTCATTTCAAAATGTCTGATCTGTGGCAAGAAATTATTGTTGGTGTAAATTGATTTTCTTTATGATAATGAAATATATATCACCTGATCATCTTTGCTTTTGGTTTCCTATGCAACATTGTGTTTTGGTAACACCGTCACAAAAAAAACCAAAGTGTCAAACTGCCCAACTAAACAAAACACTGAACACAATAATAGTGGCCAACCATTTTCAGTAAAACATTTAATAAACCTCTGTTAAATCTCAAAAAGAACTGTAGATGACAGAAATAAAGACATATAAAGACAATCTGTTTGTAATAAGAGAGACTTAATGTCTTTCAGTTCATTTCTTCTAAGGCTGTGGCTGGAAGTCAGTTGTAGTTCTTGTGTTTCTCTTTCCTCCAGTGATTCTGCTTGTTATCATCAGGTATCTTCAATAATTGAACAATCATCACTAAATTATTCACTTAAGTACATAATTAATATAACTCTAACACTGCTTCATTGTTACTTTTAACACCCTGGTGGTGGTTCCCAAATGAACACTGAATGCTGTTAAATTAACAGAGATGAATTTACTGTGCAGTATCTGAATTTATATTACATTATACATTACATTTATATTAAGAGGAAAAGGCACAAAAATCATTACATCTTGGTGTTTGAATATTAAACTGTTCACAGGTACAAATATATCAGCGTCAAACTCCACACCCTTATTGTCAGAGGATAGAATAGAAATAGAGTTGAGCTCATAGTTGTGGTTTGGTTTGTTCTCTTTCAGCTCAGTGGCATTAATCAGTGTGGAGGAACAGCAGTCCTTCACCAGTTTCTGCTTCTTAACTTATAAAGTCGTGAATACAGCTAAGACTATTATTACAATACAGATCCATCAAAGTATTGTTTCCTTTTCCTTCTCCATTGAACACAAAAGAATATTAATTCTCAAAATGACAAACTGCTGCTCTTCAGTTTGATACTGAATGAGTCCTTACAACATTTTTAGTATTTAGTATTTTAGTTCTCAGCCCAGCCCTTTTCACTTTATTTGCACATGACTGTACACCCATCCACTCCTCTAATACTATAGTGAAGTTTGCTGATGACACCACTATAGTAGGGTTGATATCAGGAAATAATGAGATGCACTATAGAGAAGAGGTTCAACATCTAGTCGAGTGGTGTTCAGATAGTGACCTGGTTTTGAACACCACCAAAACAAAGGAAATCATCATAGATTACAGGAAAACCTGGAAAAAGACACCTTCCCCTCTCTATATAAATGGAGAGGAAGTTGAAAAAGTTACCAACATCAAATTCCCAAGTCTGTTTATTACAAATGATCTAACATGAACTGTTAATACTCGGTATGTAATAAAGAAAGCTCAGCAGAGGCTTTTCTTCCCGAGAAAACTCAAGAAAGCCAAAGTACCTTCTCAGCTTCTGGTAAATTTCTACAGGAGTACAATAGAAAGCATTATTTGCCACTGTGTGACAGTGTGGTATACCAGCGGCACTACACAGAATCGAAGAGATTTGGCCCGGATAGTCAAGACTGCACAAAGGATTGTGGGAATCTAGCTTCCCAATCTGGACACAGTTTATTCTAGACGTCTGCATAAGAGGACTAGTAACATCATCAAGGATTCAACTCGCCCACTTCCATCGGGGAAAAGATTTTTTTCCCAGAGCTGTAGCATGTATCACACCTTTTCCCCATATGCACACACACACATAGCTGTGGCAGACTGGAATTAAACAGTTACACACTTAAGTGTTGCTTCTATATACTGATACTTGGTTAAATTTTTTTGCACTGTTGTTTGCATTATTTAATTCCACTGTATATATATATATATATATATATATATATATATATATATATATATATATATATATTACTTTGCATATACTGTGATATTATGTTGGAGTTATTTATACTATGTGGATTCTACTTTTCTCTCTCTCTCTCTCTCTCTCTCTCTCTCTCTCTCTCGAGGCTGTTGGTCTCTGAGAGCTACTAAACAAATTTCATTATATTTTTATAATGACAATAAAGTTTCTATCTAGATAAACTTTTGTGACATTTTTTGAAAAGATGTTACAAGATTATCAACATTATCAGAAGGTTTTCTGTAACACATGAGGTGCATTTGTATGTGTTTAATCTGTCATTATGTTCCTGAAGATCTGACTGTAGGTATCAGGAAGTCTTGAGGCTTTAACTCAGTCTGTCTTTAACCATCTGTCATTATTCAGTCAGTATGGAGCTCAGTCCACTTCCTCTTGTGCTCTGTGAGTATTATTTTCACTGGATGTTAACTGATCATATTATGAATAGGATTGAACAGGTTCAAGAGATTAATTAGTGTTCTTGGATTATTTTCTTCTTCTTTTCATGCTGCTCTCAGTGTTTCAGATCCAGCTCTAGTTCATGATATATGAGTGAAAGACGATCTTGAGAGAGGAAGTGTGCAGTTAGAGCTGTTTGTGAAAGAGAAATAAACTCTTTTGTGTTTGGGTCAGTCTGTTTGTTCAGTCACTCGGTTTTGTGCTTTGTAATAGTGTTTGTTGAATCAGTTGTGTTAGATTGTTTTGTACAGTTTACTGTCCATGAAGTAGATATTCACTAGTAAGTCTTCAGTAGATGTTCACTAGTGTAGTTAGTAAGAGTTTATCTTTATTCAGACTTTAGATCAGACTGTTGGCTTCAAGTTTCTTAATCAGTTTCAGGTTTTCTCTGCTGTGATGATAAAATCAACATTTCTGTGTTGTGAAGCTGAGGAACACGTGAGAGTGAAATTATGGTGTTTCACAAGCAAAGGAAGAATATTCATTTATAAAATGCCTAAAGTTCATCAGCTCCATGTTCAATAACTGTTAGATTTTCCTGTAGTCAGTTAATCCTCAATAAGAACTGCTGTAGTCCGAGAGACAAAATACACAATCTTTCATGAGTTTTTTGTTTGTTTGTTTGTATTTTTAGTGCTGATTTCAAACATCTACTCTGGACACACTGAAGGTGAGTGAATTTGATTCATAAATTTCATCACAAATGTGTGATTGTGTTATAAACCAGCGGCCAGATTCTCAAAACATTCTGAAGAATAAAACTCTTGTTCTATTTTCTTCTTATTTTCTAACTTAAGAAAAAAAAAAAAAAGATAAGAATATTTTGTATTCCCAAAAACTTTTAACATTAAAATTTGTTATATTTAATGTTAAACTTAAGAATGTTTGTCTTTTTTCTTAAGACAAAATTTAAGAAGAATGAATGAATGAGTCATTTATTTAGCACTTTCCATTGTACTACTGTACATCCAAAGCACTTTACAATCATATCAGGGAGTTTCTCCTCCTCCAGCACAAGTGTTCATCATCCACATGGATGATGTGATGGCAGCCACTGAATAACAGCACCAGTGGTGTAACGTTTCACAAAATTCATGGTTCAGTTCAATATGGTTTTGATTCAGCAAAAAGAAAGAAATGCTAGAGAAATTTCCTTGATTTTTACCATTTTTTTTATTTATTAATACTAACATTATAAAGTATGATCTATTTTTTACTTTGAACAATGATGGAGCTACACTTGACCCATCTTCAGGGGTCTCTTCATAGCAACATATAAAACAAAAACAGCTCCTTATAAAAAATTAAATGTAGTATTGTAATAGTTATAAACAAATATAAAGAAAATAACAATTTAGTTTTAGGGGAGTACAGTCCACTGCCCTGAACAATTTCATCTCCTCCTCTGCCATTTTGTCCACAGACTCAGTGTTTGGCTCATGGGTCATGAACGTCTCAGTTACAAAGGTAACCCTCGTTCCCTGAAGGAGGGAACGGAGACGTACGTCGGACAGACCGACGAATAGGAATCTCGCTAGAGAGGCCAATCTACTTCGAGTGTAACTAAAACAAGCCAATGCTCATTGGCATGCAATCATATGCATCAGCTGCTCGCCTCGCAGCGCGGGTATATAATGAGCAGCAGGTGCGTTGCATCTTCAGGTTTTCGCTGAGGAGCCGAACCGGATAGGCGGCAGCATCAGCGGGGTACAGCGACTGTGGCGACAGGACGTACATCTCCGTTCCCTCCTTCAGGGAACGAGGGTTACCTTTGTAATCAAGACGTTCCCATTCAGTCGGTCACATTCGACGTACGTCGGACAGACCGACGAATAGGAATCCCTACCAAAGCGCCACAGGAGCTGCCCCCTTCCAGCGCTCTGTTGTAAGCCACCTGAACCCCCTTGCCTGAGGATGGTGGGACAGGGCTAACACAGAGAGTGTCGATCACTGCTGTTCCCCAAAACCCATTCAGTGAGACTATTGGATAACGCTGAGAAAGCGTACCCTTTCGCTGGGAAAGGAACGCTGCGGAAGCCACATCCTTCCCCGAAGGAGTTATGTGGAGAAGTACATATGGACTAACCCTGTAGGGCTGTGCTACATATGGAAGAGCTGGGGTGACTCCAACCCGATGAAGGGTAGATTCTCCCAGAGGGAAAGACACGGGCTTCGTTTAGGAGCAACCGTGGAACCAACCATATGGGATCCCCGTAGGGTCACACACATGGAACCCAGCCTAAACCCGGTTTTCAAGGATACAACAGAGTATAGGCCTGGCGCCAGACCCTCTGCCACGTCGGCTGCCGAAGGGATATCGGAGGACTCGACGGGGTCTGCCTTGTAGGGACTCTCTGGAGAAAAGAAGCGCATGTAGCGCAGCAAGCCGACACTAAGCCGGGGCCTCTCCGTGCCTCAAACCTGTGGCGAGAACACGGGAGGAGACCGGCTCGACACGAAGGCTATAGTATCTAGCGAACGTGTCGCCCAGCCCGCAGCTCTACAAATGTCTGTCAGCGAGGCGCCACGAGCCAGCGCCCAGGAGGATGCGACACCTCTCGTGGAGTGAGCATGCAACCTGAGCGGGCAGGGCACGCCCTGAGCTTGGTAAGCCAGGGTGATGGCATCCACTATCCAGTGGGCCATCCTCTGCTTGGAGACAGCCTTTCCCTTCTGCTGGCCTCCATAACAGACAAAGAGCTGGTCTGAGGTCCTGAGGCTTTGGGTTCTGTCTATGTACAGTCGCAAAGCGCGAACTGGACAGAGCAAAGCCAGGGCTGGGTCTGCCTCCTCTGAGGGCAGCACTTGCAGGCTCACTACCTGGTCCCTGAAGGGAGTGGTAGGAACCTTGGGCACATAGCCAGGCTGGGGTCTCAGTACCACGTGGCTGCCACCCGGCCCGAACTCTAGGCACGATTCGTCGACCGAAAATGACTGCAGGTCCCCTACCCTCTTGATGGAGGCCAATGCACCCAGCAGCAAAATCTTCATAGACAGAATCTTTAAGTCTGCTCATTGCAAGGGCTCAAAGGGAGCAATCTGGAGTGCTCTTAGCACCAGAGCAAGGTCCCAAGAGGGTATGGAGGGAGGACGAGGAGGATTTAACCGACTCGCCCCCCTAAGGAGCCTGACGACCAGGTCATGCTGACCAACAGACTTGCCATCTATGTGGTTGTGATATGCGGAGATAGCAGCAGTATGGACTTTGAGGGTAGAAGGGGACAGCCTATGCTCCAACCCTTGCTGCAAGAAGGAAAACACGACTCCGATCGAGCATCTTCGGGGGTCTTCTCGGCGAGAAGAACACCACTCGACGAACAGGTTCCACTTCGAGGCGTAAGCACGTCTCGTAGACTGTGCATGTGCCGAAGTGATGGTGTTAAGTACCTCGGGGGGTAAGTCACCTAGAACCTCCGCCAAATGTGCCCCGTCTCTGAGAAAGAAGGTCCTTCCTCAGAGGAATGGGCCAGGGAGGGCTGTCGCAAGGAGTGAAAGTTCTGGGAACCAGGTCTGGTTGGGCCAATAGGGCGCAACTAAGAGGACCTGCTCCTCGTCCTCCCTGACTTTGCACAGGGTCTGTGCAAGTAGGCTACTGGGGGAAACGCATATTTGCGAAGGCCCCGGGGCCAGCTGAGTGCCAGTGCATCTGTCCCGAGTGTTCCCTCGGACAGGGAGTAAAACAACTGGCAGTGGGAGGTTTCTGGTGAGGCAAACAGGTCTACCTGAGCCTCTCCGAACTCTCTCCAGATCAGCTGGTGGCCGAGGCATCTGTGAATACCACAGTATGCCGGGCCACTTGCTCTAGGGGCACTCCTGCCCGAAGAAACAAAGGGTCCGACCACGGGCTGAAGGCTTGGCGGCACTCCTGAGTGATTGTCACCCGGAACGTGCCGCGTTGCCACGCCCATCTCGGGACTCGGCCATGAAGCCAGTGTTGAAGCGGTCTCATATGAAGCAGACCGAGCGGTGTTACTTCCGCTGCGGCCGCCATATGCCCCAGGAGCCTCTGAAAGAATTTCAGTGGAACCGCTGTCCTGCCATTGAATGTATTCAGGCATTTCAACACCGACTGAGCACGTTCCTCTGTGAGGCGTGATATCTGTTCGACCGAATCCAACTCCATACCGAGAAAAGAGATCCTCTGCACAGGAGAGAGTTTGCTCTTTTCCCAGTTGACCTGAAGACCCAACTGGCTGAGGTGTCTGAGCACCAGATCCCTGTGTTCGCACAACTGATCCCGGGACTGTGCTAGAATGAGCCAGTCGTTGAGATAGTTGAGGATGCGAACACTCTGCTCTCTCATGGGAACAAGGGCTCCCTCCACAACTTTCGTGAAGACGCGGGGAGACGGGGCCAGCCCGAAGGGTAGGACTCTGTACTGATATGTTCGACCTTCAAACGCAAAACGCAGGAATGGCCTGTGTTGCGGAAGAATCGAGACATGGAAGTACGCGTCCTTCAGGTCGATCGCTGCAAACCAATCCTGGGGACGGATGCACTCGAAAATGCGTTTCTGCATAAGCATTTTGAACGGTAGCTTGTGAAGGCTCCGATACAAAACTCGCAGGTCCAGGATCGGTCGTAACCCACCGCTCTTTTTGGGTACAATGAAGTAGGGACTGTAGAACCCTGACCTCATATCGGCTGGAGGGACCGGCTTTATCACATCCTTCACCAGTAGGACCGCGATTTCCGCACGCAAGACAGGGGCATCAACATCTTTCACTGTAGTGAAGTGGATGTCCCTGAACTTGGGGGGACGCCGGGCGAACTGAATCGCATAGCCGAACCTGATGGTCCGAATGAGCCAGTGAGACGGACTGGGGAGCGCTAACCAGGCTCGCAGAGACCATACAAGCGGGACCAAAGGGACCACCGGCGTACCCGCAGTGGGGCAGCGAGGTGGAACATAGGGACGCGGCTCGGGGGGCTCTCTTTGCGAGGCGGCCCAAAGCGGCGTCACAGTGTGCTGGGCAACACTTACCTGGTTCCACAGATGGACAGAGGGAGCAGTCAAGGCTTTGGCTACCCGCTGCTCGCTGCTGTCCGCTGGCGACAGAAGAGGGGGATGAGAGTGGTGAGGTTTTTCTCCTCCCACTGCTCTCCAAGCCCTCTTCAACCCTGGAGATGGAGGAACTGCTCTCTTTTTTTTTGAAAATTTGACAGTTTGTTTCTGTTGCGGAACAGAAACAAACCCAATAAAAGGATTTACCACCCGGCCCTCCTCCAGGGGTGGAAAGAGCAGCCCCACCCATCTCTGGGTCGCCCGTCTCAGGGGTGATTCTCACCAACCACTTAAACAGCTACAGAGACTGGAGGCGTCATCTCCCCGCAACGGACACAGCTGAGCATGCTGGGCCGGAGTTTTTTGCCGGGGACGACACCCTTGGCGACAAGCAGACTGAGGGGCGGCCCAAGAGGAACTCAATGGTTTGTCATGGGGAGCTCCCCATACGAACCGCTGGGCTCAGTCCTCGACAGTGTCACCGAAAAAAGGCCACCTCGTGAGAAGGGAGCATTGAGAAAGCATTTAGCTTGACAACCTCTCGCACCTCACAGGGGGCGCTTCTGGACCACTGAGGTGGACATCATCTGGCTGAGGGCCTGCGCCGTGACTTGATCACGGTTAGTCAAGCAGCGCAGCTCAACCCCAGCACAGAACTACCCTCATGCAAAACGAGTGCCTTGGCCTCACATGCAGGGTGGATGTGGTCTGTGTACAGCCACCCCATCCAAGAGGGTAGTGAGAGAGGAAAACCTTTTATGCAGATTTTGGCACTTTTGGCGTTCCATATTTATGGCACCAATATACCTCCATACTGCCAAGTTTTCCATGCACATCTGGAACACCCAGGAAAGCATGGCTGTAAACTCCGAATCTGAGTCAGCATAAGCACACACCATTACAGTGGGCAGCATCACCCTCATTTCCAGAGCATAACAGCACTCTCTCCAATGCTGCAATCGATGTCTGTCCCTCAGCTGGAGCTCTGAATGAAATGCTAGGTTCCCCTATGAGAAGGACCAGCAATCCAATCCAGAAACTGCACAGCTTGCAATGCACTAGAGAGGGAGGGGCCCTAGGGGGTTGGTTACCCCCTAGGGCCCCAGAGAGGGCGCTACAATGGAGATTAGGCAAGGGAACCGCGCATCTAGAGCGGCGAGCGAGCGCTGGGTTGCCGTGACAACCCACGCTGCAGCCCGGGAGCTCGACGGCACACGACACGCAGAGGAGCGAGAGGTTTGCTCTCGCTGATCTCCACGGTCTCCCAGAGTGTCGGGCAGACCCGCGGCTGTGCTTTTACACACAAGCGGCAGCTGGCCAACAACAGAGGGGACTCAAGCTTCCCGGAGAAAGAAGAGTCATGACCGGCGTGTCGACGTGATCATGTTCTCATATGAAAACATGAAACACCCACGAACATCGTTTCAGCACGCGCCCAGACATGTGAAACAGTGATCGTGGCCGTCAGTGAGGACAGAAAACCACCACATCCAGAAACACAAGTAGGATGTCATCTTTAAAAAGACGCGAATCTACTTGTGTAAGCTCTTTTAGGGACTTTACTCTTTTAAAAGTGCTGAAGCACGCAGGGGAACGGCCGCCGCAACACAGACAGGGATTGTGTGCAGCCTGTCGTGTGCTCTCTCTCTCTCTCTCTCTCTTTGAAGGCGCTCACTCTTACCAGCCGTAAAAACGGCTTTTCAGCGCTCAAAAGCGCACCGTACCGGCCGCGAGAACAGCCTTCTGACACTGTCAAAACAGCTATTTGCTCAATAATGGCAAACAAAACAAAAAACAGAAAAAGAGAGGACTTCGACCCCGCTGCTGTGCTGTTCGCCTGCACTTGGAAAAAAAGAGAAGTTCAACCAAAAAGCTTGACTCGTCTTCTAGCAGACACTTGCTTTCAGAGAACAGGAACAAACACCGTTTGGCTCCGAAGCGAAAAGCTGAAGATGCAACGCACATGCTGCTCATTATATACCCGCGCTGCGAGGCGAGCAGCTGATGCATATGATTGCATGCCAATGTGCATTGGCTCGTTTTAGTTACACTCGAAGTAGATTGGCCTCTCTAGCGAGATTCCTATTCGTCGGTCTGTCCGACGTACGTCGAACGTGACCGACTGAATGGGAACTAACTATATTCCTGTACATTTTCGGTCTTTCTCACACCTTAGTCATAGAACGAAAAGGCATCATGCCTCAGACTAAAAGGCTTCAGTCACTGGACAAAACGGCATCGCGCCTCAGACTGAAAGGCTTCAGGTCTCAGGAAAAACAATGTCAGGTGTCGGATCTCGTACAAATAGGCATCGAATGAAACAGCCTCAGACCAAAAGGCACCGGATGAAACTGACATGTTTTTTTTTTCTTTTTTTCTTTTTTTTGTATAGCCTAACTTTCGTCCTTCAGTTGTCTTTTTCTTTACTGTTACTATTCCCAAATTGATGTAAGGTGTGTGTGCATGTTAATTATGTAGAATCTGATGGTATTCATGTAGGCTATTTATGTAAACCCTTGGCGAATTAGAAAAGAAAAGAACAGAAAAGAACGTGCCGATTTTCACATTGGTCTGCAGAAAAACAGCAACAAGCTGAATGAAAATGTAAAATGTGATTCTTCCATCCAGATAGTGGTATTCTGATTTTATTTTTTATGCATTCCACTTTTATTATTATGTATTTGTTTCCTTTTTATGTAAAGCACTTTGAATTACCATTGTGTATGAAATGTGCTAAATAAATAAAATCGGCCAGAAAAAAGCAACGAGGGCCAACTTCAGCCGACAGTGTGGAACACACTAAGAAAACTTAGTCAGTCGACGAATAAAAACTGCCCGACAGATGACCGTTGGCTTGGTGTTCCTGCCTTATGTCTGATACATTTTAGTCTAAAGCCGTTTTGTCCCTAGTGAAAAAAATGTATACTTTATTGTATTTTAAATATATTCCCTTTTTCTATAGTACTTTGCAAATATACTAACAAAAAATGTACTATCTTTAAATATATAAAAAGTATATTAGCATTGTCAGGGAGTCTACACAGCCACCACCGTCTCCACCCACCACAATCATCAGATCCCAATCACCTGACTTCTGATCACCTGCACCTGTCATCAATCACTCACCAGCACTATAAAGCAGCACTTCTGCCCTTCACTTACTGTTGAGTCGCAATCTTACCTGGTTGATACTCATCTGTTCCTTGGATTCCCCTCTGCCTTCGCTAGCCATCATCATCATCATCATCATCATCATCATCATCATCATCATCATCATCATCATCATCATCAAAGACTTTCCATCAATACTTAGTGATGGGCAAATGAAGCCTCATAAAGCACTGAGGCTTTCCCCTCATTGTTTCAGGAAAAGATTCAAAGCTTCGAGAGTGTCGAGCGCCATCTGGTGTTTAGTAAAATAGTAAAAAAATAAAGCAGCCAAAACCCTGTGAAAGAAGCTTCGTTGGACGAAGCAGCCACCACACAGTTTCATGTTAAGTGCTCAGATAAAAGCCTAATAGTGCGCACATGTGTGTGTTGAATTTATCTCAGTGATAAATTAATGTAGGCTACCCATTAAACTATGGCATTTAATGCCAGTATGAATATCAATATGGTGTAATAGAAGAATAATGTACACTTAGCCTGTATGAATTGCACATGGCAAATATTTTATTTTCCTGAAATAATTTGTATTCTTCATATTAGTTGTATGACTGGGTATCTAAAAATGTAATTGAATAAGTCTGAATGAAAACCTGCTCATTAAGTAAGATCTGGGGGTTCTAGCATTCCGATACGCAAAGTGAACCGCGCACGTGATTGGACAGAAAGTGAGGCTTCGTTTGTCATTGGTCATGTGATGTCTACGCTACCGACACAAGCTTCGAATCGAGGCTTCATCTGGCACGCCCATTTATGCTCCACACAAGCTCCGAAGCCTCGGTTCAAATGTCACATCACTATCAATACTCAAATTTAACTTTAAATACACTACAACTTCAGGATATTAAATAAAGTATTTTTAAAATATATTTTCAGTGCATTGATACAATGATAATTTTCAGCACACAGTTAAAATATACCTCAAATATATTTTTATAAAGTGCAAATAAATACACTTTTAAAAAATAAACTGAACTTTCACTTCAAGTATATTTTTCTAAAATATATTTTTATTAGAAATAAAGTACAATTATTTTAAAGTGTGTTAAAAGTTGTATTGTGAAAATATGAAGCTAATACACTTTTTATATATTTAAACAGTACATTTTTGTTAGTATATTTGCGATGTATAATACAATAAAGTATACTCTTTTTCACTAGGGCTGACACCTGACGTCGTTTTTCCTGAGACTTGAAGCCTTTCAGTCTGAGGCATGAAGCCTTTACGTTGTATGACTGAGGTGTGAATAAGTCCTAAAATGTACACCGTATTCCTGGCATTGTGTCATCACAGGAATAGTTACATTAGCTCGCTCCCACTTCCACACTTCCTCCAACCCTTTGGTCAAATCCTCACTCGTGTGAATCTCAAAAGGGCGTGTCTGAAGAACATGCTTTTCATCTCCCATTCAGCAGTAAGATAATGTGCCGTTACAGTCAGGTAGCTCTGTGTATCCCTCGACATCCAGCCGTCTGTTGTCAGAGCAACCGCTAGTGCTTCGGCCAATTGGTTCTCTATGTGGGCTTTTTTTCTTTTTCTTTTTTTTTTTGTAAAAATCAAGAATTACGGTCTGGCTGAAATGGCCTTTTGAAGGAATAGTGGAACGGGGCTCAATTACATTAAGCTTGTTCTTAAAACCTGTGTTTTGCACTACAGAGTAAGATCTCATATCCGCGGCTATAAATGCACCAATCGCTGAGTCTTTCGCCCTGCTTGAATGAGTTGGAAATGCCTGCCTAAATGCTGCAGGGATAGTTTGTAGAGTTTGTGTTTCCCCTTGTTTTCATCTAGTTCCAGTTATTGACACACGGGATGATTTCGGTTTAAATGAGTTGACATGTTTGTATTTGAAGTATTCCTGTGGCCTGTTGTCATGTATAGATGTGACATGCCGTTGTCTTTTTATCCACCACTCTCTTGCTATCACCCTCATTACTGACAGGGGAACCAAAGTGAAAAAGCTAGACCTGTGGGTTATTGGAGGATCTTCTAATTCTAGTCTGGTAATCACATTAACGTTACTGTATATTGCAACAAGCTTTCAGCGTATGGTATGCCTGACAGTAGGCTACACTTCTTGTATTTCGGGTACACTGCAAGGTGTCACTGTGGCCTCAACGCTTCACTCTTGCCTACTCTGAGCTCGATTGCTATGTCTGAGAGGTAAACCACGCCCACCTCATTACCCTACGGACAAAGAAATGTAAAAATACATAAATGTAAAAATACATAAATGTAGAAATATGGAAATAAATAAATGTGGAAATAAATCAAAATCAAAATGAATAAATGTATAAATAAAAGAAGAAATAAATGTGGAAAAAATAAATATATACATAAGATAAATGTAGGAATAATTCTTTTTTTTTTTTGCTTTTTTTTTTTGCTTTTCTATGTAATGTATTTATTTATTTATTTTTACATTTCTTTGTGTATTTATGTATTTATTTTTAATTTTGGCAGACTTGGAATTCCATAGTGAACTAGTAAAACCACACAGACAGTTCTGAGGTGTGACAAAAAACACCAAAAACATTCACTCACAAAAATGCATTTCTTCAGAAATAGTGAATAAACAATTTATGAAAAATATAGAAAAATAAAGCATGTTTTGACATTTACATTGTCTTGAATATTAATAACTCTACAGGCACCACCTAGTGTTTTAAACTACAACAACAATTTTCAACACTTTGGTATCTGATACTGTGTGTGTCTTTGACTGCTGGTGTAGATGAAGGTGTGTGAAACCCTGCTTTGAGATCAGAGCTTCTAACCTAAAGGATGAGGGTTTGAACCCCACATAGGGTGATCTTTGCACCTTTCATTTCTCTATTTCAGAAAAAGTCAGGTTAGGTGTTTCTCCTCAGCAGTGGTTGACTGAAGGAGATCCAGTGACTCTGATCTGTGAGGTTAAAGGCTCCTCTACAGGCTGGACATTCAGCTGGTTCACTGTAACTGAAACTGTCTCATCAGGTCAGTAATGTGCTTCATGTTGTATCATCTGAATTAGCTGATTTTATTCAAGTCTGAAATATTAATATTTCTGAATCCAAACAATAGAGACAGGGCATGTAAACTTGTATTGTTCCTGTGTGCAAGAATTCAAAGAGTAAACGTTTAGCAGGAGTGAGTAACAATCAGTGATAATAAACCTCTGTTGATCATACTGTCCATGGGTGAGGAAATGAAGAAGTATACTCTGTAGTTTTCACAAAAGTCCTGTACAGAAAAATCCCCAGTGTTAAATTAACACCCCTCAGTGTATGAGTCCACACTACAAGGTGTTAAATGTAACACTGAAGCAGTATTGAAGTTAATAAGATAAAGTCCCCCTGTAGTAAATTATTTTTTCCCTTAAAACTCATCTTTGATCACCAAAATGACACATTTAAAAAAAAAAAAAAAAAAAAAAAAAAATCAAGTGAGAATTCCTTTAATACCTTAAAATAGCTTGAATGTAACTCTACAACATTGCCTCATTTAATATACACGGATCAACGAATATGCAAATTAGCTCCGTCTCCACTCACTCATGGCAGCTCGGAGAGTCTGCTGTTGCTGTATTTGATGTTTGTGTTGATATTTAAGAAAAAAGCTTGCTTCGCTTTGTATATTCAGTTTAACAGCTCTGCAACTAAACTGAATATTTTCTGACGCTTAAATTGTGTTTTAAATTATGAATTGGTAACACCTTTGCAAAACGTTTGAACTGCTCTCTCACTGAATCACCTGAAGCAATTTCTCAGTAAAACATACAGTATCGATATAACAAGCAGCTGTTTTCCTCTGTGAACATGTGCTAAATTGATGTTTGACAATTTTGTTGTTTTTTTGGACTTTTCAGATTTAAAGGTGCTCTAAGTGATGTCACGCGTTTTTAGGCCAAAACATTTTTTGTCACATACAGCAAACATCTCCTCACTATCCGCTAGCTGCCTGTCCCCTGAACACACCATAAAAAAATGCAGTCTCTGTGGTCGCCACAAGCTCCGAAAACAGCAATAAAAACAAACTGGTGCAGCCTGGACCACGAATCATAATAAACATGCTCCAGCCAGTAACCGACAAGAATGATTTTAAATGCACGTTCATGACTGTTTCAGGAAGCACGGAGGGGAGGAGGAGGAGGAGGAGGGAGGGTCTAGCTAGCCTCTGTTTTGTTTGATAACACTTACTCCGCCCAGGATCGCTTAAAAAACCTTTAAAAAAATGAAAATCCTGCAGGCGCCCGTGCCTTCTCTGTACATAAAATAAAGGCACATCCTTGAATGGGCGTGGATTTCAAGAGTATTTACTTGAACTTATCAGGTAGGCTAATATCTATGGTTTGATCCATTCCAGAGGCGGCCAAAATCAGAATTTATAATGGACTGAAATTCACTGAATAACTCTCAATCACGGTCACACGCTCAGAGCAATATTGTTTTAGCTATGTTTTATAGTATTAAAATATTTCAAAGGACAAAAACGAACTTTATTGGCTTTATTTCAAGTCAGCTGTCACTTTACTTTGGCACGAGCCCCTATGCACTTGCACACTTGGCACAGCTCTTGCAACGGTTCTGTCATTAATTAATATGATTCATCTTCATCTGAGAGTCAGACAGCTGCCTTCTAACAATCAGTATCCTTACAAAATCTTTGAACAACTCAGAACATCAGTGGAGAAAGGCTTATAGTTCATCATAACATCGTAACAGAATCGCTATATTGCTAAATCTACACAATTTTTCATATCAACAGAAAATGTACCGGGATAATCTGGCTTCTCTCGAGACTTTCCTGCTTCAGAGCAGTCATAGTTAATGATATGCTAAAGCCTGCCAGCGCATTGTTCTGATTGGTTACAAGGTAGTCTGTGACGTCACAAACACCACCGATTTCAAACCACGGGTTTTAGATTGTCTTTGGTTTACTTCAGTTTCAAACATAAAATACTCAGCAATAGTGCTGACTTATGAATTTGCACATGGTTTGTCTTAAAGCGTATTAAAAACACTACATAGACATATAAACAACATTAAAAACTTGATTTTCACCACAGGGGGTCTTTAAGTGCTTAATTAAGTGATGATTGTCAGTTAGTGGTGATACCTGATATAAATAAGCAGAGACATTTAAGGAAAGACAAAAAAGAACAGAAAAAAAGAGACACAACTAACTTCCAGCCATTAAACTATAGGCTTGTTCAACTTGATGCAGCGCCGCAAAGACCGATCGGCGGCTGACTTGAAGCAGTGCATGCCGGTAAGAAATGTTGTCCGACTTGAGACAGCGCTGACGTCATGTGACTGTGACGTATGGCTTTAAAGTACAGCGAGAGCGATTCGAGATCAGCCGCCTGAGTTAGCCAGCGCGGTTTCTCAAGAGGAGCTGCACGAGCGCTGATGACGACACAGCTGTTTCATGATTGGCCGGATTCACCGCATGACAACGATCACGTGTGTTTCATGTTTATTGTCACTCCTTCAGCTCCACTAATGCTCAAAAATCTGTGTTTTTATAACAGTTAAAGCTCTTTTCATGTAGTCGCGATGTTGTATTGTGTCATGTTTATCAAAATAAAACGGATGAAAAACAAAGACCCCACTACATTATTTAAATAACATATGCTTATGTTGAACTTTATTCTTGTAAAAACAGACGCTGTAAGCAGTACATAAAGTATTGAATGAAAAGGTCTCTGAAACATCAGTGTATTAGTCAAATATTGCATTTGTTTCACTTCAGCTGTGATAAAGTATGCAAACCGATGCAAACGCAGCACGAGCATCACTACGGGAAGCAGAAAGTGTCCGACTTCACGTCTCCGTTTTCAGCTCCTCCCCGCCTGCACGCGGCTAATCTCGCCGATCAGTTTCATCCAGCCGCAGCCGATGTCGAACACACCTATTATTACACTTATTACTACTCTTTCTTGTCACATGATTCTGCTTATTAGCATCAGGTGTAATTGTCGATCATCACCATAGACTGTAAAAAAATATGGACGTAGTGTCCGTGACGTCACCCATAGAGTTCTGAACAGCAGTTTTGACGCGTAAATGAGGCCGCGGCCATCTTAGCTGCACGTGACTGCACGTCACTCACGGATAACTGAAAATGGGCAAAGAAACCACGCCCGCCTAGTATATCTATCTTAGATACTATCTAAAATATTAATAAAGATAACAATATCATTAGAAAGTACTAAAGGTTTACTGTCAATCTACAGTGTTTTTTAAGATAACGTTATAGATGCTCTAACACCAGTAGGCTAATTAATTTGTGTGGGGTGTGCAAATAACACAAAAAAATCAACTGGGACTTCATACCTTTAATGAAATAGAGATCGCGAGATGAATCCAATCCGTTGCACTTGGGTAAAATGTCCATTTCAAAACATAAAAAAACTACTTTTTGTTCATGAAAGCGTTAAATCCATGAAATCTTTATATATTATCCATCGTTTGCATTACATATCTTCGGAATAATTTGCTCTCCATCATCGTTCTTCAAGAAAGGATGCAATCTGAGCATCGTTTATAATGTAAAACTCTATATGTACAGTACCAGATATCTGTATAACTCTCAAATGTTCTCTCAACATAAGTATAATTTTTCAAAATAGTGCAGCAGTTTTAGTTATATCCAAGCAGTGCTGTCGGAGTTGTATATCCTCCTGGTATTGTCATTGTAGTAAATCTCAGGAACAAAACTTTTAGCCAATGCCACGACGATCCAACAACGTGTGTTCCGCATGCGAGCACATGTACACAGACTGACATCTGTCTCGAGTATGCAGCAAGCCATATTGTATAAAATATTCCAGAAAAAAATCACAAATACGGCTGAGATGCCAAATTCAGTGGCTGAAATTAGCTGCTGAGGTAACATGACGGCTCACAGGCAGCAGCGCCAATCCACCTGTCACTCAAGTGACCACGCCCTTAATTATGCAGAACTTTAAGGCTTAATATAATTTAAACAGATGAGTTATAAAAAAATTCACCCCCCTCAGAGTTGTCATGAAGGGCAAAATTAGCAGTATAGACCAAAACACAATTTGAACCAGAGTGTAAACATGTTTTTTTCTGTTGTAAACTTGGCTGTTTTAACATTATGGTCAATGAGATTCTGCTCCCTTTTGCAGCCTGTCCCTAGCAGCCAGTCGATGAATCGCAGTTTAAGTTACTTCCGTATTGGCTTCACGAGAAACTGGGGGAGGTTGCCGCTTGATCATCACTTAATTATCTCATTAACTTCAATACTGCTTCAGTGTTACATTTAACACCCTGTAGTGTGGACACACTGAGGAGTGTTAATTTAACACTGGGGATTTTGCTGCGTATGTCAGAAGTCTAATATGTAAAATGAGTCATCCAACAGACTTTTGCTGACAAATGAATATGAACAACTCTGTCCAGGAAACACAGAGAATGAGTAAACACTGTTCATTTACATTTACTACCAACATTATAACCATTCAAAGCAGGTTGAAATCGAACCACTTTAAAGTGAAATCTACACATTATCTTACTTTACAGACTTCAGGGATCATTATAAGCTGCTCTCAGACAGCAGCAGAGGAGCTGGAGGAAAATACACTATCAGTTCTGCTACTGTAAATCACACTGGAGTTTATGTGTGCAGAGCAGAGAGAGAAGAAACAGACTATAAAACATTGTACAGCAACAAACAACCACTGTGGGTCACTGGTGAGTTCATGCAGAACTTAAAAGTTGGTTAAACTTTAATAAAGAACATTCTTATACTCAAACCTGAAATTATAGCTGTAATTGTCTTTTCAGGTGTTTCTCCTCGAGTGTCTCTGATTATCAGTCCCAGCAGAACTCAACACTTCACATCTGTCTCTCTCTCTCTGAACTGTGAGGACCAGAGTAACTCTGATGGATGGACAGTCAGAAGATACACAGACATTTGGGGGCTGGAAGATTGTTCATCATGGGGATCACAAACAGGATCTACATGTACAATCAGATTCACCAGCACATGGGACACTGGAGTGTACTGGTGTCAGTCTGAATCTGGAGAGAAATCTCATCCTGTTAATATCACTGTACAACGTGAGTCTGTGTTTCTGTATTTATTCATTTCACTGGCAGTTTACAGTCAATGCATGAAGCAGGTTTCATGCTAAATTCATGGTGTTTGAACATAAATGTGTGTTGGCAGTGTGTGTACACAACCAAACTATAATGATAAAAATCCACCCGCTCCTCTTTTTTTAATCCCCATAAATAATAAGCAGTGTCTCAGAACAAGCTGTTTGCAGATTCTGGGCAAAGTTACATCACGTTGCACTGGCCCCGCCCATGACTGTTGACATACTGTGCCGTATTAGCATAGACCCGCCCTGAGTGAGTTGTACACAGTCCACAATAGAGGGTATGCACGTGACGTCACCATCGACCGTTACGACTGCGGTCACATCCACTGAGTGGCAAAAGACTGAGCGGCAACGTTGGTTTTCAGCGTGAATGTCGCGAAAAACACACAAAACACTTCCAAAACGGGAAAGAGCTTTTTGATTTACTGTACAAATAGTTTTGGCACAAAACCTGAGGTATATATTTAGAAACTACAGAAAAATAAGCAAATGGATCACTGCAATTCACAGAAACAGCTGGACTATAGCAGAGAAACATGGATTTGCAGTTATCATTTTGTGTCAGATTGTTGGATTTTGAGGTAAAATCATACCATATATATTGTATTGTTATATATTATGTTGACAACTCGTCAATTAAATATTTTCCATCTTATATTCTGCATAATTGGGTGTTTTTAAATAAACAACACTGACAAAAACTATACTATAAAACTATATATGTTTTAAGGGCTGGACAATATGACGATATAACATTGATATAAGTGATTTACGCGGATTTAGACCTACCGATATTGAGGCATCTTTACACAGCCGATTTATGGCTGCTCTGAAGCGGGTCTGTGTCTGCTCAGAATTCAGTGTAAAGACGCAATGCTGCATTAAAGCAGATCCTAAATACACCGGGTCTGACCCACCTCAGGCCCTAGTATCAAAGCCGACGCAATGCTGTTTTGATTCAGTGTAAATGAAACGCGAAACACTGCCGTTCTAAGCAGCGTCGTTGTCATGACAACCCAAAGGACACCTGTCAGTTCGAGGCAAAAACATATAGCCTACAGCCAGCTCCATTTTGTTTTAGCTAACGTTAATTTAAAAAAATGTCTACCAATAGGGGAAACAACTGGTCCAACATAGAAGTAAAAGAGCTTCTTTCAATAAGTGCAGAGGAAGAAATTAACCGGCAAATTGACAGAACTGTAAGAGACAGCAATGTGTACTGTACTATTGCTGAGAGACTTCGACTTCGCGGTGTGCAGAGAGATAAGAAGCAGGTTACGACTAAGCTCAAAAGTCTGAAATGTTTTTACCTAAAAACAAAAGACCACAGCAACACGAGTGGAATGACTCCAAAGTCATTCGCCTTTTATGATATGTGTGATAATATCTGGGGACATCGTCCCTGCGCTTTGCCGGTAAATGCTGTTGGATGCTTGACACAGACAGAAGAAAGAGCGCAATCTTCAACTGACAGCGCCACTGAAGATGGCCACTGAAGACATTTGTCCGACATCAAGAAGTAAGTTTTCTGATTTCAGTCTCTTATTACTCTTACATTAAGATGAAAATTGTAATATATCATAAATGGCTAGTTTTAAAATTATATTTTTTTTTCACTGTCACTCCAACAAGTTCATATTCGCATGTAGCATGTCTGCGCGATGCAGGCAGTGCCGCGTTAAGCCTTCACCATTAAATTTCTAGGCGAGAGGTCGTTGGTCAAGGAGCAGCAAAACGCAATAAACTGCACAAGTTTGTTGTGTTTATGCTGTAAGATTCAGGACCAAGCGGCAACCTCCCCCTTTCTCTCGTGAAGCCAATACGGAAGTAACTTAAACTGCGATTCATCGACTGGCCGCTAGGGACAGGCTCCAAAAGAGAGCAGAATCTCATAGAGTCCCATGTTAAATTGGCCAAGTTTATAGCAGAAAAAAACATGTTTACAAGTTGTCCAAGTTGGTTCAAATTGTGGTTTTGGTCTATACTGCTATTTTTGCCCTTCATGACAACTCTGAGGGGGGTGAATTTTTTTATAACTTATCCGTTTAAATTATATTAAGCCTTAAAGTTCTGTATTAATTAAGGGCGTGGTCACTTGAGTGACAGGTAGATTGCGCTGGTGTCTGTGAGCCGTCATGTTACCTCAGCTGCCGCTGAATTTGGCATCTCAGCCGTTTTTGTGCTTTTTTTTCTCGATTATTTTATACAATTATAAAATATGGCTTGCTGCATAATATTCGAGACTGATGTGTGTCTGTGTAGATGTGCATGCATGGGGAAGAGACACAGAACACACGTTGGATCGTGGCATTGGCTGAAAGTTTTGATTGTGAGATTTACTACAATGACAATACCAGGAGGATATACAACTCTGACAGCACTGCTTGGATAACTAAAACTGCTGCACTATTTTGAAAAAAAGTATACTTTGGACACAGGCACATTTGTTTGTTAGATACGATCGTATACAGTTTTACAACATAAAGGCTGCTCAGATTGCATCCTTTCTTGAAGAACGATGACAGAGAGCAGATCATTCAGAAGAAATGTGAAATGTTTTTTTGTTTTGCAATGGACACTCATATTTTACCCAAGTGCCACAGATTGGATTCATCTCGCGATCTCCATTTCATTATAAATGTATGAAGTCCCATTTTGATTTTCCATGTTGTTATTTGCACACCCAACACTACTGGTGTTGGAGCATCTATATCTTAAAGAAACACCGTAGATTGACAGTAAACCTTTAGAACCTTCTGATGATAAAACTTATCTTCATTAATATTTTAGATCGTATCTAAGATAGATAGATAGCTCCTTTGCTTGCTAACATGGTCACGTCGAGCTAGGCGGGTGTGGTTTCAGCAACCAGTCATATCAGCTCAAACCACCTCCCCGCCTCTTTGCCCATTTTCAGTTATCCGGGAGTGACGTGCAGTGACGCGCAGCTAAGATGGCCGCGGCCTCATTTACGCGTCAAAACTGCTGTTCAGAACTCTATGGGTGACATCACGGACGCTACGTCCATATTTTTTTACAGTCTATGATCAGGACGCACGCATTACTTATATTAACAGGAAACTTTATTCTCCATTTTAAACACAGAACATGAGCTCTAGCTCGCCAGTCGTCACGGTAACATCCACATAGTCGAAACACTCATATCTAATTGGCAGATAGAACAACCAATAGGAATAAGGCATATATCAATTCAGACATGTGATTGGCTTTTGCTTAACATAAGAACACTACATCTCCCTTTTTTTTTTTTCTTTGAAAGAATGCAATTTAAAGAGAACTACTGCACTCATACTGACCAAAGAAAACATTCTATTATGCCCGAACTGGAACGTTAGTAGACTGCTAGACTGTAATACAAACTAACTGTATAATCACATATTCAGAAACTGTCACATATACAAAACACATGAATTGTAATGAACATTGTGTGTTTGAAAGGGCAGCGATCCGCCTACACCCTTGTACAATCACAGATCCAGAATAACTCTGGGCCTTATCTGGTGTCCGTATCTGGTGATGTAAGTGTCAGATTTGGGTGGCTCATCAGTGTTAGTTGTATGTGTAATGTCATTGTGTGGTGCACTGTTAATTGGTGTTGCACATGGCTCAGTGCCATCATCAGAACTGTTGCTTCCGGGCTCTTTTGTGTCCAACAGGTGACGTCTGTTTCGTCGATATTCCTGACCATCAGCAGTATGCACATGATATGACCTTTCAGTATTGGCTGCTCTGATAACGACAGCCAGCTTCCAGTATCCATGCTCCTGCATTCGAACCGCCTGTCCTTCCTTGAGCTGAGACAAGGGCCTAGCTGATCTGTCGCAGTAGCACTTTTGGAGCTGTTGTTTATGCACTCTTCACTCTGACATCCTTACAGCTGATGACTTTTGGCAAGTGTTGCTGGTTGGTATTGGGCAGGGTTGATCGCAGGCAACGACTCATCAACAGCTGAGCCGGGGACTTGAAACCATCAACCATAGATGTATTGATGGAAACGCTTACAGCCAAACAATATGGCAAAGAGTTCTTTCTCAATTTGAGCGTAGTTAATTTCGCTTTCAGAGAGAGACTTTGACGCATATGCGATGGGTCTTCCTTCCTGCAGTACTACTGCCCTGAGCCCGTACTTTGAGGCATCAACTTGCAACCTTAGCTCCTTGAGAGGATCAAAATAGGCTAAGACTGGACCTGGTTCACATGTGAGCAGCTCTTTTAGGCAGTTTGGCAACATCTTAGCAAGTATATTTCCTCCACATGCAGGTGCCCATTCAACTGTTCGCCAGCCCTTTACTCACCAATGGAGGTCTGGAACACCATCAGTTACCTCACGAGATGCTGCACCATCCACAGTGCCACACAGTTATAGTGAAGAGGAGGAGCCTTATGAAAGGGTGATGACCTACTTATAAAAGCTTGATGGTTTTATGGGACAAGTCACCCAAAACTGAAAATTCTGTCATCATGTGCTCACCCTTGTGTATTTAGTACAAAGCTGCATGACTTTGGATGCGGAGTTTGAAACAATATGAGGGTGAGTAAATGATGTCAGATTTTTCAGTTTTGGGTGACTAGGCATGTTTGTAATGCAGGCATTTGACTTGATTTAGCCTATGCATATTGTCATTTAATTTTTTTTTTTTTTAATCCAGTATAACTTTAAGTTCTGAAGCATGAAATGTTAAAGCATGAAAAAAATGAGTACTGTTCATCAACAAATTGTTTGAATTAATTTATTTAATAGTTTTTAAATTATTTATTTATTTATCGTGTACAGAATGTTGTAATTATTTTTCTGTCTTATTTATTGTATTGTGACTAAAACCACATATTTATAGTAGCCTATTTGTTTAATTGTTCAGACTTCTGTTCTATTGTAGTTATCTGTATTAATCTGATTTATATATATATATATAAAATGTAACAGAACAAAACAAATGTAACAATTACAAATGCAAAGATGTTATTTAATTTTGTAAAAATATTTTAATTTGAAAACAGTGTGCATTTGTTTGTTGTTGTTGCTAGTTTGAGTTGAGAAATACACATTTCAGCGTTATCAGTAATCTGTGTGTGCATTTTCACTGAGAACCAAGCAAGATGACTCATGATACTATTTGTTTATTATATCGCTATCGCATATCGCAATCGCAATATTGACCTCAATAATCGCAATATGACATTTTCCCAAAATCGTGCAGCCCTACTGTCCATGCATAAAACACGACGCCTCCGTCGACAGTGTTAGTGTGTTTAAATTGCTGAAAATAACGAGTGTTTTGTCACTTTAATATTACTTTGGTCACGATAACGGATACCAAACATGAGAGACGCCAGAACGTCGCTATGGTTTCCAAGCTGTCAATCATCGCAGTTTCGAGAGTGAGTCGTGTTCCGTACACACACGTAACGAAAATTTAGGGGATTCACTCCCGCATTTAAATGCGGTTGTCACTGCTGAAACTTACAGTGTGTACGTGGCCTATAGTACTAACGTTAACCCACTCCAAAAAAAAAAAAAACACAACAACAACTGGTAACTTACTAGCTAACATACTGCGCCAGTAACGTAACTTACTTAGAAAACTAACGTTACACTGTTGTGTACACGTACACACGGTCAACGTTAAATCAACTTTTGAATAAAGTATTGCAAATATACATAGTTATAAAATGACTACTTACAGGATATTCGAGTAATGCTGTTCATGTCGTTGCTGAGGAAAGCAGTCCTTCAGTGACAGGTGCCTCTTGCTTGAGCCGCGAAATCTGTTAAACTTTTTAAGATGACGCAAAATACAAACACAATTGTTAGGAAATCCTTAATAATTAACTTCTGAATTAAGTATTACAAACATAAGTAGTATTAGCTGGCTAAATTACATAACGTAACTTACCAGGATATGCGAGGAGTGCGGGCCTTGCCGTTGCTGAGGAAAGCCGTCCTTCAGGTGGCTTCGATTAAGCCGCGAAACTTGTTTAAGATGACGTAAAATACAAAGACAATTGTTAGGAAATGCTTAATAATTATTAACTTTTTAATAAAGTGTTACAAACGTAAGTAGGATTAGCTGACTAACGTTACTTACCAGGATTTGCAAGGAGTATGTTCGACGTCGTTGCTGAGGAAAGCAGATTGTCTTTGTTTTCTGCGGAGCTGCACACGTGATCACTTTAGCCGCGAAATTTACTCAATTTATTTAAACTGTCGTTTATTAAGCTGGAACTTTATTTAGGAAAATTGGTAGGAAATACTTAATAATTTTAGTTTCTAAAACAGATCAGTACAAGTAAATAATTATCAAATATTTCTATTAGAATTCACCAGAAATATTGAGGGTATATTAAAAATATAATTAGTTAGTTAAATACTTATTTATTTTCATTAAATAAAGTTAAATAATATATGTCAATTTTAGAGAAACTACCTGTTGGATTTTTAATTATTTTTTTTTAACCTGACCCACTCAAAATATCACTTAAATGATTTCAAAAGATTTTATTAAGTTAATATAGCTCTTTATTTTTGTGAAATTTACTAAGCCACTGGATTATTTTTTACAGTGCACGCAAAAAGGCAGTTCATTAGCCAAGGATATAAAAGTATCTCGACTCATCCTAAAATTCTTAACCCAGTCAGTATCACTGTAATTGTGTACCATTACATTCCAAAAAACATCTCCTTGCGGACGACATTTCACCAACACATGATGGTCTGGCGACATCTGCTGTCTCCGTTGGAAAGCTAACGCTAGTATCAATTTTCGTTTGTTGTGTCTGCGCCTGAGTGACTTCCTTGCTCTTTGAAACAAATTTCGGCCTCTTTTAATCGTGCGGCGATGTTCCCGATGCAGTAATTCATAATTTCTTTTAAGCGTTGTTTCCAGTTGGAACATTTTTGTTAAGAAAAAGAAAAACACTGTCAATATCACAGAAGCTAACATTGTGACAAACCGTCCAGCGCACGATACAGTGTAGCACACGCAGGAAATTTAAATTGCCGTTACATTTAAAATGTCGTGTTTTTGTTTATTTCATGTTTTATTAGGGCCCAAGCGAATTAGCGCGCAGGGCCCTCTTGTTCTTCTAAGGATTATTATTATTTATTAGGGCCCAAGCGAAAATTCGCGCAGGGCCCTCTTGTTTTTCTAAGGATTATTATTTTTTTTTTATTTTTTTTTTTTTATTATTTTTTTTTTTTTTTTTTTTTTTTTTTTCCGTCTTCCGGGGCTTTTTGGGGGCCTTAACATGCTCAAAAACTCTTGAAAATTGGCACACACATTGGAATCCGCGGCCAACAGGGCCGGGCAGAAGCTGGTACCCGGGCGTGGCAGGGGGGCTCGACAGCGCCCCCTTGAAAAAAGTCTGAAAATTTGGTCCATATATTAAACACGCTTGCACGTATTAGTCTGAAACTCAGTACACATATAGACCTCATCGGGCCGAACAACTTTCGTGCTCTAAGTTAAACGTCACGCCAACAGGAAGTCAGCTATTAAGGGTTGTTTGAAAAACGCATGCTCTGGAATTTGATATACTCCTCCTAGACGATTAATCCGATCGCCACCAAACTCGGTCAGCATGAAGTCAAGACACTGATGATTAAAAATTGCCAGGGGATTTTTGATATCTCGAACGGTTTGTCCGTGGCGAGGCAACGAATTTATGGCGAGAAAAAGGAAACAGGAAATGTGTTATAACGTCTGCATACATATATTGATCTTTATGAAACTTCACAAGTGTGTTCGTTATAGGAGTCTGATCACATGTATGTGACTATTGTGAGTCAAAGTTATAGCGCCACCAACTGGCAGCAGGAAGTGTATCACTTTTTGAAATGTTTTGAGATCACCCTCTTATTTTTACCTGATTTGCTTCAAACTTCATCAGTGTAATGTCAATACACAGCAGATGTAGACCTATGACAGGATTTTTGATATTTGAAATATTGTTGCCATGGCAACAGGTCAAACTGTAATAATATTCTTGAGTGTTTTTGAGGCTCTTAACATGCTTCAAATTGCATGAAACTCGACACACACATCAATATTGTCAACCAGTAGACATGGACAAAGCCATAGAAATGGGCGTGGTGGAGGGGCTCAGTAGCGCCACCTTTTGACAAAAGTGGGGGGGTTTGTTTTTCCTACAGTCACCAAACTTGGTACACATATTGTTCTCATCAAGCCGGACAATTTTCTAATTTACATTCATTAGCTCCGACCAACAGGAAGTCAGCTATTTTGGTTTGAATGTTAATTTTTTGAAAAAACAGGCTATGAATTTTATACTACTACTCCTACAGGGTTTATCCAATTTACACCAAGCTTTTTTTAACTTGTTGCTAACACATTGAAGTTGTTTAATTGCAAACGGATTTTGGATATCTCAAACGGTTTGGCCGTGGCGAGGCAACGAATTTATGGCAAGAAAAGGGAAACAAAGTGTTATAACTTCTGCATACATTAATTGATTTTGATGAAACTTCGGCTTAGTCTTCGTTGTACAAGGCTGATCACATGGATGTGACTATTGTGATTCAAAGTCATAGCGCCACCAACTGGAAGCAGAAAATGTGTCACTTTCAGCATACATTGAGATCACCCTCTTATTTTTACCTGATTTGCTTCAAAATTCATCAGAATAATGTTAAAACTTGGCACATGTAATCCTTTGAAAATGGGCAGGGAGGAGGGGCTCTATAGTGGCACCTTGTAGTGCAGTAAATGTGGAGTGAATTTGACATAGTCCTTTGATGTTTAACCGTTTTAAGTGCCTATTGCCCGCTGTGCACAGTTGCCCTGAAGCCACCGGGGTGGCGGTGCCACCGGGCTTGGGCCCGCCATCGCTGCTCGCAGCTATATTTTATTTTTTTTTCCGTCTTCCGGGGCTTTTTGGGGTCCTTAACATGCTCAAAAACTCTTGAAAATTGGCACACACATTGGAATCCGCGGCCATTAGGACGCCGCAGAGGCTGGTACCCGGGCGTGGCAGGGGGGCTCGACAGCGCCCCCTTGAAAAAAGTCTGAAAATTTGGTCCATATATTAAACATGCTTGCACGTATTAGTATGAAACTCGGTACACATATAGACCTCATCGGGCCGAACAACTTTCGTGCTCTAAGTTAAACGCCACGCCAACAGGAAGTCAGCTATTAAGGGTTGTTTGAAAAACGCATGCTCTGGAATTTGATATACTCCTCCTAGACGATTAATCCGATCGCCACCAAACTCGGTCAGCATGAAGTCAAGACACTGATGATTAAAAATTGCCAGGGGATTTTTGATATCTCGAACGGTTTGGCCGTGGCGAGGCAACGAATTTATGGCGAGAAAAGGGAAACAGGAAATGTGTTATAACGTCTGCATACATACATTGATCTTTATGAAACTTCACGAGTGTGTTGGTTGTAGTAGTCTGATCACATGGATGTGACTATTGTGAGTCAAAGTTATAGCGCCACCAACTGGCAGCAGGAAGTGTATCACTTTTTGAAATGCTTTGAGATCACCCTCTTATTTTTACCTGATTTGCTTCAAAATTCAGTGTAATGTCAATACACAGCAGATGTAGACCTATGACAGGATTTTTGATATTTGAAATATTGTTGCCATGGCAACAGGTCAAACTGTAATAATATTCTTGAGTGTTTTTGAGGCTCTTAACATGCTTCAAATTGCATGAAAATCGACACACACATCAATATTGTCAACCAGTAGACATGGACAAAGCCATAGAAATGGGCGTGGTGGAGGGGCTCAGTAGCGCCACCTTTTGACAAAAGTGGGGGGGTTAGTTTTTCCTACAGTCACCAAACTCGGTACACATATTGTTCTCATCAAGCCGGACAATTTTCTAATTTACATTCATTAGCTCCGACCAACAGGAAGTCGGCTATTTTGGTTTGAATATTAATTTTTTGAAAAAACAGGCTATGGATTTTATAATACTACTCCTACAGGGTTTATCCAATTTACACCAAGCTTTTTTTAACTTGTTGCTAACACATTGAAGTTGTTTAATTGCAAACGGATTTTGGATATCTCAAACGGTTTGGCCGTGGCGAGGCAACGAATTTATGGCAAGAAAAGGGGAACAAAGTGTTATAACTTCTGCATACATTAATTGATTTTGATGAAACTTCGGCTTAGTCTTCGTTGTACAAGGCTGATCACATGGATGTGACTATTGTGATTCAAAGTCATAGCGCCACCAACTGGAAGCAGGAAATGTGTCACTTTCAGCATACATTGAGATCACCCTCTTATTTTTACCTGATTTGCTTCAAAATTCATCAGAATAATGTTAAAACTTGGCACATGTAATCCTTTGAAAATGGGCAGGGAGGAGGGGCTCTATAGTGGGACCTTGTAGTGCAGTAAATGTGGAGTGAATTTGACATAGTCCTATGATGTTTAACAGTTTTAAGTGCCTATTGCCCGCTGTGCACAGTTGCCCTGAAGCCACCGGGGTGGCGGTGCCACCGGGCTTGGGCCCGCCATCGCTGCTCGCAGCTATATTGTTATTTGTTCTTTTTTATATTAATTTAATTTTATAGCATTTGTTTTTGTTAAAACTAATTTTAAAATTGTAGTTATTTTAAAAGGTAAATGTTTCCCGCAATTTTATTTCCTGTGTAAATGTGTTTATGCCGCTTCAGAACAGCATTAAATGTTCTGTGTAAATGCACATTTTTGTGGTGTTATGCCGCTTCAGATTTGGTTTCTGTGCCGCTTTTTTCTGTGTAAAGATGCCTTTGGAGTTATATAAAATATTCACAGGCAGATTTGCTTTATGTATTTCCCCGCCGTCAAAATCAGGCACATATAAATGTCAGGAAACACGACTCCTGGCTGCATGTCAATATCCATGGATTAAGTTTATTTGACAAGTTGTAAGGAACACATTCAATTCCAACCTTTAGTGTAATTCGTTAGTTTTACTCGCGTTTTCACAGTTTCCCCTATTATATCCAGTCACGCAGCAGGTTCTTTTGCCACTCAGTCCAGCGGAGGGAGCGCGTTTTCGGCGGGAAAGTGACGTCATGGCGACCGAGACCGGAAGTAGGGAAGCGGTACGTCTGGTTGCACCCAAGCGGCAACCTCCCCCAGTTTCTCGTGAAGCCAATACGGAAGTAACTTAAACTGCGATTCATCGACTGGCCGCTAGGGACAGGCTGCAAAAGGGAGCAGAATCTCATTGACCATCATGTTAAAACAGCCAAGTTTACAACAGAAAAAAACATGCTTACACTCTGGTTCACATTGTGTTGTGGTCTATACTGCTAATTTTGTCCTTCATGACAACTCTGAGGGGGGTGAACTTTTTTATAACTCATCCGTTTAAATTATATTAAGCCTTAAAGTTCTGCATAATTAAGGGCGTGGTCACTTGAGTGACAGGTGGATCGGCACTGCTGTCTGTGAGCCGTCATGTTACCTCAGCTAATTCTAGCCGCTGAATTTGGCATCTCAGCCGTGTTTGTGCCTTTTTTCTGGATTATTTTATACAATGTATGGCTTGCTGCATACTCGAGACAGATGTCAGTCTGTGTACATGTGCTGGCATGCGGAACACACGTTGTTGGATCGTCGTGGCATTGGCTAAAAGCTTTGTTCCTGAGATTTAATGACAATACCAGGAGGATATACAACTCCGACAGCACTGCTTGTATATTATAACTAAAACTGCTGCACTATTTTGAAAAATTATACTTTGGACACGTGCTCATTAGTTTGAGAGAACATTTGAGAGTTATAGATATCTGGTACATGTACGAATAGAGTTTTACATTATAAACGATGTTTTATGTTTTGAAATGGACATTTTACCCAAGTGCAACGGATTGGATTCATCTCACGATCTCTATTTCATTAAAGGTATGAAGTCCAAGTTGATTTTTTTTGTGTTATTTGCACACCCCACACAAATTAATTAGCCTACTGGTGTTAGAGCATCTATAACGCTATCTTAAAAAGCACCGTAGATTGACAGTAAACCTTTAGTACTTTCTAATGATATTGTTATCTTTATTAATATTTTAGATAGTATCTAAGATAGATATGCTAGGCGGGCGTGGTTTCAGCAACAAGTCGCATGGGCTCCAACTACGTCCCGCCTCTTTGCCCATTTTCAGTTATCCGTGAGTGACGTGCGGTCACGTGCAGCTAAGATGGCCGCGGCCTCATTTTTGCATCAAAACTGCTGTTCAGAACTCTATGGGTGACGTCACGGACACTACGTCCATATTTTTTACAGTCTATGGTTGCACCACTGCCCGCTACGATCGCCATTCATTGTTTAATGCACTGAGGTTTGTTACTAGCTAATTTCCAATTCATCACTTTATGGATGCATTTCAAAGTGGTTTAATAAAAAAAAAAAAAAAAAAAACGACAGACAAATAAACAAACAAAAAACTTACTGTCCTGGTTTCACATACAGGGCATGACAGTCACTCATTTCACTCCCGCCACACATTGAATTTATCACGCAGAAAAACTATATATTTATCATATATTTAATATGCCACAGTGCCCAAAATGTATCTGGCCACGCCGCTGTCTCTATGGAACCGGGCAGGAATCAAGCGCGTCTCCCCTGGAGTTCTTAGTCGATCCTGCCACCTATCAGCCAATCAAAAAAAAAAAAGAAAAAAAAGAAAGAGGCTACACAATAGCCAATCAGAAAATAGCACTATTGTATCTGGGTGAGATTTAACGCAACAACCAATGAAAAAAGCACAGAGTAAGTCATGATCTCCTGTTTTAAAGGTGCCCTAGAATTAAAAATTGAATTTATCTTGGCATTGTTAAATAACAAGAGTTCAGTACATGGAAATGACATACAGTGAGTCTCAAACTCCATTGTTTCCTCCTTCTTATATAAATCTCATTTGTTTAAAAGACCTCTGAAGAACAGGCGAATCTCAACATAACACCGACTGTTACGTAACAGTCGGGATCATTAATATGTACGCCCCCAATATTTGCATATGCCAGCCCATGTTCAAGGCATTACACAAGGGCAGGACGTCTGGATGTGCACAGCTGAATCATCAGACTAGGTAAGCAAGCAAGGACAACAGCGAAAAGCAGATGGAGCAATAATAACTGACATGATCCATGATATCATGATATTTTTAGTGATATTGTAAATTGTCTTTCTAAATGTTTCATTAGCATGTTGCTAATGTACTGTTAAATGTGGTTAAAGTTACCATCGTTTATTACTGTATTCACGGAGACAAGAGCCGTCGCTATTTTCATTTTTAAACACTTGCAGTCTGTATAATGCATAAACACAACTTCATTCTTTATAAATCTCTCCAACAGTGTAGCTTTAGCCGTTAGCTACGCACGTTTTAAAGGGGCCGCAGCATGAATCGGTGCATAGTTAATGATGCCCCAAAATAGGTGATTAAAAAAATTAATAAAAAAAATCTATGGGGTATTTTGAGCTGAAACTTCACAGACACATTCAGGGGACACCCATCTTTTGAAAAGATGTTCTACGGCACCTTTAATGTTACAACAAATTCACAACTTGTTTGACACAAACAATGACAACTTGACTGCTGTTAGAGAATGTTTTCCAGATAATCAGCATCAGTTTTTCATGAGTGTCTGAACTTAGCCAGCAGTTTTACAGCCTGCACTGACAACACCTGCTCAGAACAAGTAGTCTAGGCCTAGTTATATTTTCGTTATCACACGATGACTGACATTTTGTCACATTAAACATCTCTCTCTCCAAATAGGCTTAATAATTTTATTAGCACTAAATAAATTAAAGTGTATTGCATCATCGAGGTTATAGGTCACTTTTAAAATCATGTCATATTTTATATCCTGGCCATGGATGCATTAATCATTGCATCTGTCTTTGCATCTTGCCTGTCTTCAAAACTTGAGAGCCCTGGATACCTTACATTGAAAATGACTCCACTACAAGTTACAAGTAACCAATTCCAATACGACTTGAGTAAAAATCTTAAAGTATCTGATTTTAACAGTATAACATTTAACAATGTTGCAATAAATCAAGGTCGACACAACAACCTTTTAAACATCTACAAACTCTCAAGTCTCAGTTAAGCTCAAGTGGCTATTAGCAGACCAATATTCGTCAAAATGGTCTTGTCAATATAGCGGATGAATAAAACAATGTTAAGTAAAATTAAATGGTCAAAGTCTACTGTATGTGCTAGTTTGAGCCTCATCACCAGCTGCAGTCAATTCCTCATCTCAAAAATCAAAGCCTGCGATCAGCAATTACATGCTAATGTACTCACATTCACGTAAAGTAGCCTTGTTGACAAGTTTGGGCGAGTAAAGGCAAAATGCACAAGATAAAGTACCTTCAATGCCCTTAGATGGAGATATTGCTTCTTTATATCAGAAACAAACTGCTGCAGAAAAAGTTAGGTGCCATGCAATATGTAATGTGTAACTGCATTACTCATCACAAATGTATTGTAGTAAAAAGTACATTTTACTTGTTCAAAAATGTAGTCAAGTAGACAGTAAAAGTTGCCAATATCTCTGATATTCAGTACAACTACCAAGTAGCCAAAAAGACACTTGAGTACAGTAACTAATTACATTTACTTGAGTACTTTACACCTCCTTACCTTAGTTCAATTAGGATATTTAAAGGATTAGTTTACTTTTAAACTTTTGCTGGTAATTTATTCGCCTCCATGTCATCCAAGATGTTCATGTCTTTCTTTCTTCAGTTGAAAAGAAATTAAGGTTTTTGATGAAAACATTCCAGGATTTTTCTCCATATAGTGGACTTCAATGTGCACCAAACGGGTCGCACACCGGACATGAAGCTCGGCGCCGTGCAGTGTCGTGTCTCTGACAACTCCCAGGTATCGCACACCGGCCGCGCACATTATATACGCGCAAGCTCAATTTTGAATCGACTCCTGATAGAAGAGCTGCACAATGGGAGTGTTTTACGTCAACAGGGAAACGTTACATATGCCTATGCTTTAATATTTCGCAGTTCGAGGTTAGTGTACATGGAAAAATGGCACAACAAAGCAAAAGGAAAGAAAACGCTACGTTTATTATACATTTTTAGACTTTAGTTTTATATGTTTAATTTAACAGCTTAAATAATGTTATCTTGCAGCATAGGGTGAAGTCAGTACATTAACGACGATTTGAGAGAAATATAATATACATTTAACGTAAAACAATGTACATGGCGCTCTGTGGCGCGGCAGGAGTTTGAGTCGTAGCTGGGCGCCGCCAGTGTGCGTACACTCATAGAAAACAATGCGTTCAAATTTTAAAGAGGTGGCGTGGCGCTGAGCTTCACGTCCGGTGTGCGACCCCCCTTAAAACGCTGTTCCTCAGTAACGGTGGAAATCCTTTCTCTCCGGTAATGCAGCGAGATGGAAACAGGGACTCACCGACTGATTCTAATGGCGGGATTGAAATGGTCCAGTCGTGGCAGC
>NC_063044.1:54243349-54248349 GCF_018812025.1 Megalobrama amblycephala | reverse complement strand
TGGCACAAGATGCTGATATAGTCTCCAGTATTACTGCGACCCTGCATAGAAAATGAATAGATGGGTGCTCTGTGTGACCAGAATTATACTGGCCAAATAGTTTCTGTCACATCATAATCTCTAGTATATAACTTAGTGATATGAGCTGTGTGCCATCTTTGCACTTTCCAGTGTCATGAGAATAGAAAAAGTACTTGACATCATGTGACAGATATTTATCTCAACCAGTCAGCAGACTTCAGTTATCTTTCAGTGCTGTACAACTGATATTTAGTGCTCACTCTGTGTTTGAGAAATCTATCATAAAAAAGGTGTTTAAACATTTCAAAATGAACAACCAAGCAGAACAAGAGAAAGAGAGCAGGTTCCTGTACAGTCACTGTAGTTATAATCCTGTAATTATTCTTCTGTTCATGTTTTCTTTTCTCTCTCTTTTTTAGTTTTGTTAAATGGGATTTTCCTCTTGTCTTCGAGTCAATTGTCCCAGTTGATCTTCTCATTTGGACTTCCCTCTCTAGGTAAGACATGAATACTGATCCCTTAATTAATTACACTGATATGCAACAAGTAGTTTTAAATTCCACCAGCTTACACTGTTTTTCTGTGTACAAATCCAGTTGATTATAATTCAGCCAATTTCATCTCAATGTAGAACTGCTGAATGACATGCTAACATGAATGTGAAAACTGAATTAAGTCATTAAGAGCGCCATTTAACATTCATGTTTAAGAACTCCTGAGTACCTTATGACTTATTCTCTTAATTTAGAATTTGTAATGATGCCATTTGTTCAAGCACTACTGCTTCTCTGTGTACCAGTTTTACCTTTTCTTCAATCAAAGTTCATATGTAAGTACATGCTGAAATATATTCTTATCATTATTGTATTTGTGTAGGTGTGGAAAGAGTAAAACCCATAATAATATCCCTTCTGTATGTGTAAATTTGTGATTTTGAATAATGTATGAATAGAAATATGTATATAAAAATATGCTTAATTTATTTGCTAAACCATGATTTAAAGTCGCCATGAAACAGGGGTTGCTATTGAAACTGCTGTATTGTGACGTTTTTGTTGTTGAGTAAAAAGTACGGTGGCCGAGAGAGCTCAACGCGCTGCAAATGAAGAAAACACATGCAAATAGAAAAAACATTAGCAAATAAAGAAAACATCTTTATCAGTTTGACAACACATGCTCTGCAAAAGTCCACAACACATGCAAATAGACAAACGCACTGCAAATAGCACATACCAGGCCCAGTGATTTCAAGCCCTTCTGTGATGATCTGAATGATGATGATGATGATGATGAGGCTACTTTTAGAATTAAATTAATATTTGAATTTGCCCCGCAATAATTAATAGCGCATCACGCATAACCGATGTGCTGTAATAAGATTAGATAACTCCTCATTAAAAAAAAAGCAACAACTTGTTACACCTACATCTCATCTCATTTTTTTCAATACGTATGGGCCACAAGAGAAATATTAAGAAATAAATTAAGGTTAAATAGTGTTATCAGAACATATTTGTTACAGGTAGCTGGTGTAGAGATGAGGCAGATACGGATTTCCACAAATATAGATACTACTTTAATAAACACAGGGCAGGAACACCAAACATACACTTTAACAAAACAGAGAACGGACAAGGAGTGAAGGGAGTGAGTGCAATATAAAGGCAGTGAGGATAATCAAGTCCAGGTGCGGGTGTTGAGTGATGATGGGGAGAAGACGAGGGAAGTGAGTGCAGGTGTGGAGAACAGGAGGCTGCTGGGAATTGTAGTCCAGGGAGACAGGGGATCTGTGACAATGTTGAAGGTAGAGCTCTCTTCGCTTTTGTTTTTAGTTTCACTTTCTGCAGTGAATAATTGACTGGGATTTGAGATATAAAAATCAAGTAAATTATTAAAAATATGTATTATTCATTATTAATAATTTTATTAATGATATTTTTTAACGCAAAATAATACCCCCCAAATCGTTTGTCCTGGCGCCGGGACTGGCTCAGACCACAATGAAAATGTTATAAGGGAACACATTGACGTACTATTGTTTGTTAACATTCTGATCATATGTGCATTATGAGCAGGCCTATTTGCAGCGCATTTGTCTATTTACATGTGTTGTGGACTTTTGCAGCGCATGTGTTGTCAAACTGATGAAGATGTTTTCTTTATTTGCTGGTGTTTTTTCTATTTACATGTGTTTTCTTCATTTGCAGCGCGTTGAGCTCTCTCGGCCACCGTAAAAATGGCTATTTAATGAGCTACACCTGGGAAGCGCACCGGCCTTGAGTCTCTCATGCAGGAGCTCCGGGAGCAACAAAGAAAAAAAGAAACAAAGAAAACAAAACAAACACAGAACAAAATGAAAGTAATGCCGGCAGACCCTCGCGGACGTCTGCCGGCCACACAAACATAATAAAACATAAAATAATATCCAGGCCTGGTCCTCTCTCGTCCTTCACTGTCGTTGCTCCTCCTTTTATGCTCCCGGAGCTCCTCCGTGAGAGACTCAAGGCCGGCGCGCCTTCCAGGTGAAGCTCGTTAACTCTCGCGCCACCGGCCTCGCGCCGTTCCCTCACGGCTCTCGCCCGCCCTGGTCGCCACAATAAAAGACAACAATTCAGGGACTTGATTTTATCCATTGGTTGTTGGTTGTATTGTGAAAAGTATAGTGGTGTGTAACTGAATGGAGGCATATCTGATTGTGAGTGCATATGTCATAGACATCAAGTGAGTCAAAAATAGGAAGATGAAGTTATGAAATTTTTCATTACGATTAAAAAAAAATGTTCAAATTTGATTTCATGCCGACTCTTCTCAATTGATCTGTCAGATTTGAGATCAGTTCTAGTATGTGACCTGAGAAAGTTTATGAATTCAGATGGTCATCTTTTCATTTACAGGTCTCTGCCAAAGATGGATAACATTATTTTGGATAATAATAATAACACTCCTGGATATTGGCCTTGTGATTTATATTCATCTAACCATATTGGAAAGGGAGAAAGGTATGCTACTTATTTTATTTTTGTAATTTTCATTTTCATCTAAAAAAACTTAATGTATATGTAGAGTTTTAAAGAGAATGTTGTTGTTGTTGTTGTTGTTGTACAAAAGTAAAAGTGTGGAAATTGTTGTGGGAAATCACAAAAAAAGCATGCTGGTCAAAAGTGCTTGTTTTAATCAACAGAGTACATGGGATGGATCTGTGTGATTGTTTTTCTTGAAGTTCTGAGGATGATAGCAGTCTATGAATTCAGCATGACAGGTATTATCACTGAATTACAATGATCACAATGTATTTTATTATCCCAATATTTATAAAAGGGCATAAAAATATGGTGCTGAGAAATTGGATTATTGTGATGTGATTGCTTATATATGCAAATGAGCAAATTAAAGCTTTATATAAAATGTATAAATCATTATTATATTATTAAAAGGAAAATTAAGTTATATAAAGCAGATATACCCTTTAGACTTTGCGCTTGCTAAACTGCACATTGTTTTCATTTCTTGATCACTTTATTGGTCATGATGGGGTTTTTGTGAAGAGACAGAACTGTGATGTCTGAAAGTATTCAGATTCCTTCATTTTGGTATGTTTTAGGATTATGCTAAAGTGCTTTTTTTCCCACATCAATCTACACTCCATATATCATAATGAAAAAGCAAGAACCAGAGTTGTGATTAATTTTGAAAGAAAAAAACTGAAATATCACATTGACACTTGTAATCAGATTTACATTACATTAACAGCTTGCATCAGCACAAACCCTCTTTTGGAGTTAAAAAACTACAGTCAGGATTTACTAAAGACACTCTATGAAAGATGAGCAATGAAAAAGTGTGGACACAGTTATATTTGCCACTGTAGTTTTCCTTTCAGATGCAAAACTTATGAGAGGAGGATATTTAAATAAATCATGCAACATGATTCTTTAAGGTTGTTGTAGATTTCGTTTGCCAAGCCACAATATTTTTAATTTGCAAAGATTCAGAGATCTAGAAACGACTACATCACTACAACATTCATTGATCTGAGCTTTATGGTGAAGCGGCTCTACAGAAGCCTCTCCTCTGTGAAGACACATGAAAACCTGCTTGAAATTTGCAAAATGACACCAAAAGGACTCTTATTAAGAAACTAGATTCTCTGGTCTGATGAACCTCAATTCAAAGCATCATGTCTGGAATAAACTAGGCACCGTTTATCACCTGCACAACACCATCCCAACGGTGAGGTTGAATCATGAAGTGAGGCTTTTTATAATCGACAGGGACTAGAGAACTGGTCAGGGTAGAAGGAAAGCTGGATGAAAAAAACAGAGAGATATCCATAATGAAAACCTGATCCAGAGCTATCAGGACCATAGACTGGGCTGAATGTTCACTTTCCACTGTCAAGTTTTACAGAAATCCAGGTGTGCAAAGCTTCTTTTATCATAATCTAAAGACCTGAGGCTGTAATCACTGCAAGATGTGCTTTATTTCTGATTACTAATGCTAATGTGACAGATCTTTTTTTTATATTTATATATAAATTTGTTCTACATATTAAATAAGTTATTACATATGGTTTTTGTTTTGCCATTATGGGGTATGGTAAGTAGACAAAAATGAAATTTGAAAAAATGTGAAGCAGTTTAGCATATAAGTCTTCAAATTTATTCTATTCTGTTATCAACAGCATTTTTTGCATACTTCTTAAAAGTGAAATGATTTCTATAAATGCAGTGGTCAGATGCTGTGTGGCTTCCTCGTGTTCTGTGTTCTTTCTGAACATAAAAGCAACAGACAAAAAAACAATTTTAGTGAAAAATAGAATAATCAGGAAGAATCAGTCAATAATTAATAATTGTGTGAATATTATGTAATCATGTAATCACTAAAAAAGTAACTGTATTATGAGTATTTTAAAATTTTACAATATTGTCTCCCTTTACTGGACCACCTTGATTTATTCTATAGTGTTGTTGTTGTTGTTG
>NC_063044.1:54106022-54242349 GCF_018812025.1 Megalobrama amblycephala | reverse complement strand
AGAGAGAGAGAGTAGCCTATATAGGACTCTAATGCGAAGTAAAGATACGCCTCGGTGTATTTCTTCTCACGTAAAATAATTTAATCTCAATCAATAGTATAGCCTATGTATTTTATTTTATTAGTTCAATTTGAAATATAGCTGTTTAATAAATAAGCAGTGTTGCATATATTATGTTATAGGTCGTAGCCTATATATTGTCTGAGAAATATGTAATGTCTCTACAGCGTCAACCATCTGCGCCGAAGTCAATCTTCCGGCCCTGTCTCAGTGTTTCTTCTGATAACCTGAGTTCCTTACCATCGGCTGCGTGACAAGAAGGTTTCTTCCCCTGCGAACTTGCTTACTATTCACAATGGAAGGATCCCGCTAATAAACTGGCTGACTGATTTCGTGCAGCATCCAGCCGTTCGGGAGTGACCCAGAGGCTATAGTAAATTTAGCCAACTGCGTGTGAAAAAAACAGCGAATGGAAACCTCAAACCTCTTACACATGTGAAGCTTCAAATTCGATTGGGCACTGTACGAGATAAGATAACTAGACCAGGTAAGTCTCTAAAATGATTATCGTTTTACATTGGACATTGTCGCTACTTCATGTGTCTCTCTTGCTGCTGGGTCAAGATTACGATGATGTTTCTTCGTGGAAGCTATTTTTGAATGGACATTTTATCACACTCTTTGGTTTAATTGTTTAATGCCAATGAACCTGCTGTTATATTTTTGTGTTTGTGAAGCAGTTGTCCTTTATCAAAATCTGATGACAGTGAATGGTTTACACTAGCCTACAGAAAAACAAACACATAATAGGCTTATGTTTTCAGAAATACTTTTTTCTCCTGACCTCATGCCAGGGAATACAACAGCATATGAGATTTCTTCCTATTTTATCAAATAAACAAATAAAAAAGAGATTTACATATAAATAGGCTTCAACATTTAACATTGACATTTAAACTCAAACTACAGGTGCATCCTATATGCTTTGCTTAATAAAGCATTTTGCTCTATTTTCTTGTGCTTTTCATGTCCTCTCCTCTCTGCTTTCTCCTGTATGTTGCCAGTCCCACCAGCCAAATCAGCCTGCAACTGTCTTCTTAACAGTACCTACAAAAAAGGATTTAGAAAATGGGAAAGCAACCTTCTTGTGTTTAGCCCAAGCAGTTTTCACCTAAAACATATTCGTTTAAGTGGTTTAAGGATGAAAATCAGGTGACAAATGCAATAAACACCTATGACACAAGTAAGAAGAATCGACTCAGTAAACCTTATATAGCGCCACAAGCATTTTGCAAATCAGTGCTGAAGAATGGAAGACAGGTGCCAAAATCAAATGCGAGTTTGAGCACAAGATGGGAAAACAAGAGAGAGAGGCCGAATATACAGGTATGTTTGCTCTTGAGGACTGTGAATGCTTTGAAAAGCTTTCTTTTTGTTCCTATTTCTTTTTTCAATTTTATGTTTACCTCTCTTCCTAAATCTATGCAACAGATGTGCAGCAGTCAGTTGTTACAGTCTGCCTTTTGTACATAGATCCTATGCAATGAATGAATGAACTTCTATTTCAAATTTACACAAAGATATATTCTTTTAAGCTGATCCCAATTCAACACATCCAAATGTACTACATTAAGTCCATATTTTCTTTCTTGCTTCCTTGTAGCTAAATTAACACTGACACTGAAGCCACCAATTGAAAGTGAAGTATTTGTCAATAATACAGTTGTCTTGCAAGCTGTTGTTTCTGGAGATGAAAAAAAAGTGAAAGAAGCTTCAGTGTTGTGCAAAGTGAAGAATAATGAAGTCACGCTGGGGCCTGGCAGTGTCAGCTTTTCTCAGGACATTTCACAGTATATTAAAATCCACAGATTCACAGTTGATACAAATTCATGGTTTAATGGTGAAACTGTCACCTGCACCATCCGTGACAGAGAACATCAAGCAGGAAATCCATTGTAATAAAGGAGGTAATTCAGTTTAAATCTTTCAAATAACTGACTTTGTGGCTCAAATGTTGAAAGGTTGGAAATAATTTTATTGCCTGCAAACCCGTTTGAAATGCTTTCGCTGTCAAAATGCTTAGACCGTCTTGATGCACTATTGTTATTCATTATAGTTTGATTCTTCTGTTTGTTTAATGAATCTTTATCACTTCCTCTAATTCAGATGAAAAGACACCCAATGTTACCATTTACAGACCTGATAGTAACAAAGACACAGATCATGTCTCTCTGGTGTGTGAGGTCACAAGCCCTAAACTTGGCGATGTCTATATCATGTGGAAAGTGGGCGAAAAGTCTATAGATGCCACAACCAGTGTTCCTATTCATCGAAAGAGCTCCACATCGGTTCTCAGCATCCTAACAATGTCAAAACAAGAGTATGAGGACCCCCGAACCACCATCACCTGCGCAGTCAAACACCCCAACATGGAGAATACAAGCGCTCCATTACAAGTTTCAACAAGCCAAAGTAAACCGAAGTGTCCAGAATGTCCAGTTTGTAGCAAAGATTATTGATAACTTTTATCTGTTCATTCGTACATTTACCAATGCTTATGCTCCCTGTTTCTCACTTGTCAGATTATGTATGTTTGATGTTTTTTTGTGCATTGTTCTGCCTCCATCACTTTACTGCATGGGTCAAACTTCAAATCCAAATTTCACTCAAAAGTATGCTTAATTTGTTATTGCATGAAAATAAATATGAACAAAAACTTAATCACTGTAATACCATAATGTGATAAAATCAATAGTATTCAAGAGCAAAAAAAATGAATCTGACCTGTGTGAGTGTGATGCTTTTGTTAAAATTGCACATTTATGTTTTGTCCTGTGCTTACTGTACTGCTGTTAGTCGTTTCATGTTGTTTGATATAACAGTTTCATGTTCTATGTTTCAAATCCAAAATAATTCATTTTGGATTGACATTTAATAAATCTCTGTGTTTGCAATTTTGCATGATTTAGTCCAGCTCTCATTATTATAATCAGAAACTTTGCATGCTTCACTGTCTGGTCCTGTTTTAACAGTATTTAGATAAATGAGAATATTTTGACTCTGCACATATATAGTAAAGCTACTTATGTAATATTGACAGTAAATATTGATATTTACAATCAATAAGGCATTCAGATGTTTTGTTGTAAGGATGTATGATATTTTATAGGTACTTTATGTGTACTATTTTATATGTATCAGTATTAGTTAATGTCTGAGGTGAAGTTACTTGGGTGGGGGGGGTGCTTGAGAATATTTTTATAAAGTGTATGGTATAATGCAAAAACAATGAGTATCAGATAACAATGTTACATGTTTGTCTCTTCTGTGTACATATAGCTGTGTGTGCAAATGAATGTATGTGAGCACACATATGCATGTTGCCACCATGTGCTTAATTATGCACTAGCTAGAAGCCTAGTAAGACTCATTGGACTTTAAATTCAGCATGTGTGATTTATGCTTGCATCTATATGGACTGCACAATGTGCTTACTGTTCATATGCCCCATGTACATGTTTTCTTTTCCAGGGGAGCCACCTGAGCCAGAGAAGGGTTTTGCTCTGAACTGTAATAAAGATGTTCTGGAGGAGGATGAGTTCAGAAGTCTCTGGTCCACTGCCACTTCATTCATCTTCCTCTTCCTCTTTTCTCTGACCTACAGCGCTGTACTCAGCCTCTTAAGGGTAACCCAAATATCAATAAATAGAGCACATGACATTTAAATGATGATAGTTACATATATAACAACTTTACTTTGGATTGTATTATGTAATTAAAGTCCTTTTATATTATTGTTTTTCTTTTCTAGATGAAGCAGTGATGATTTTTTCAAAAGAATTTCTGAAAACTCCAAGGTTTCTTATGTTGAATCTACATAATGTGTCTCTATATACACACATTTTTGAAGAAATTGACAAATATATACTCAATGTTTGCACTCATCAATAAAGTCTTATTATGTGTACTCTTTCAGGCTATCTAGATTATATTCCTTCAAATATTTAATCTCACAATTGACATTGACTTGCAGTTTCAGTAGATGTTACAGTGATAGGTCCTTCAGAACATAATGTGAGAGTATTACTAATATAAATATACATACACTGAATAAAATGGTGAAACAGTTTCCATTCTGAGAATGCTAATATAAAATTCCACAATTAATTACAAAGAAATGGCAAGTCACAAACCGGATTAATTGTGAAATTTGAAGAAAGACTGAAATAGTATTTTCTTGAAAAACATATCTTAGTAGGCCTATTATTTAAAAGCAAAGGGGGAAAAATAAACATTTTTATGACTTAAGTGTTGATATGTTTATTCCTTATCAAAAAGTGTGTGTAATCACCAAAAGATTTGTAATACATGTTTTATTTTATTTTTTAATTAAAACATTTCTGTTCTTTCAGTTGTTCTTAAATTAAGACTGATTAAACTGCACACAAATGACATATTCCTAGAAAAGCTTTAATTTAGGGTACTGCTGCAGTGGAGATGTGTTTCTCTCTCAGTTTTCGGTTGTTGTATTTGAATATTTTGTCTCTGGGGATTGAGAATCACCAAAGCAGAGGAGCAGCTGCAAACTGTTGAGCACTCAAGGAAAGGTTTTAATATCACCAAACAATAATAAACTTAACAACTATATGCAATTTATAACAATTAAGCTTGATGAGCTACACAATTCAAAACAATTTGCAATGCTGTAAAATGTATTAAAAAATTAATTTAATTGTAACAACATCTGGTTACACTTTATTTTAAGGTGACATAGTTACATGGTACCTACTCAAATAAGTACTGAGTAATATTAATTAATTACATGTACTTACTATAGAGTTATGGTTAGGGTTAAGGTTTGGTTTAGGGTTAGTTACCTGTAATTATGCATAATTTACTGTTATTACATAGTAATATGTAGTAACGTGTAATATGTCACCTTAAAATAAAGTGTTACCCAACATCTTTATGTGTAGCCTACATTACTACTAATACTTACGATTTACTAGAATTACATTTTGTGATCAATTCAAAATTATGCTGCTTGAAACATTTGCTGAGAATTTGAAATGTTATAAGAAACCTTTACAGTTATTTGAAGTAATTTTGCTTTGCTTATATGCAAATGTGGTGGGCTTGTGTTTACTTTGACTAAGTTCTCTCAAAGGAATTTCAGAATATCAGAATTAGATCTTTTTGAGAGTGTCTGTGTATTCAAGGTCTCTCTTTCTTCCTCTTTTTCACCTCACACCTGCTGAAGTGAAACTCCGTTCATGTTTATGACTATTAATTCTTGGAAATGTCAAAATGTTAAAATTTAAAACCGAAGACTGCAACAATTAAATATTTATTTTATTAATTCTATACCATGGTTTATTTTACACTGCTTACCTTTGTTTTGTTTTGTTTTGTTTGTTTTGTTTTTTTGAACAATAACTCTTTCAAAACACCAGCACTAGTTTTCTGTCCAAATATAGTAAATAGCACAATGACTGTCAAAATACTATCAATATAGTATTTACAGTACAGTATTTAAAGTATTTAAATTAAGTGTAACTCTAACTCCAACTAACAATTTGATGGTATTAAAAAGAAAAACTGCATTACTTGTCATGTTTCAGTTCCATCTGCTTACAATAGGCAATAATGTTTTTTATAATTCACTTTCCTTTTTATTTTCAACCATTCTACATTTTTTGGTTGAGTGTTGAATGTGTGAGATCTCTATCTAAAAGTGAAAGAGTCATTACTTTATTGAATGTACAGTAGAAATAATGTAATAGAATTCCTCAGGGCTGCCACTGGTCAAATGGGTCCCCTATGCAGAACTTCAATTGCCACCTTGGTTGATTCCTGTGATGTCAAAGCTGAATTTTTAGCATCATTACTTTAGTCTTCAGTGACACATGATCGTTCAGAAATCATTTTATATGCCGATTTGCTGCTCAAGAAACATTTATTATTATTATTATCAATGTTGAAATCAAACATTATTTTTCAGGATTATTTGATGAATACAAAGTTCAAAAGAACAGCGTTAATCTGAAAGCTTTTGTAACATTGTCACTACCGTTCAAAAGTTTGGGGTCAGTAAGAGGTTTTTTTTTCTTTTTTTAAGAAATTAAATAAATTATTTCTTTTATTCAGCAAGGATACATTAAACTGATCAAAAGTGACAGTAGAAATTTATAACGTTGCGAAAGCTTTCTATTTCAGATAAATGCTGTTCTTTTGAACTTTATATTGATCAAATAGGCTAATCCTGAAAAAATGTACACATCTGTTTTTAACATCGATAATAATAATAAATGTTTCTTGAGCAGCTAATCGGCATTTAGAATGATTTCTGAAGGATCATGTGTCACTAAAGACTTGAGTGATGATGCTGAAAATTCAGCTTTGATATCACAGAAATAGGCTGCGTCCGAATCCGCCTACTCAATGAGTAGCCTAGGTAGGCTACTTAATTTCAATAAGTACTTACTTAACGAGCGCTAAAAGAGTGGGTAGCCCACTTAACAGCCAGATCTCGTTGAGTATGAATGAGATCCGGATATAATCCGCCATGTTGACGTTATCATGTGACCTACGACATTATCACAAGCGCAACAACTTAAAATATATGAGTGACGTGTTAATTTAATCTGTAAATATCTTTTTCTCTACTATATTGATTAAACTTTTTGTGGTCTTGTTGAAGAAACAGCTGCCCAGTAATATTGTGACTGTAGTAGGACTAATATATTTTGGGTTAATTTAAGTTCTTATATTTAACTACTAATGTGACCCACAGTTTATTTTTTGTTACGAAAACCCAAATTCGCGTGAATATGTTGTTAATTTCTTTATTTTATATGCAAAAATGTCCATCCACAAGCAAAAGTGTCATAAATCTCCTTTGTTTCCCTCTTTTTCTTGTTGATTACCTCTAGTTTCATCCCTCATGCTTATAAATAATAAACAAATAAATGAAAATAAATACTTTTATGCATTATGATGTATTCAAAATATTTAACCTCGTCATCATGCTTTATGTGTGTATATAATCTCAAACTATGATGTATACAAACACATATTTATGTTTTTTTGTTGTTGTTGTTGTTGTTGTTGTTTTTTGTCATTATTATTGTTCCTTGTTAAAGATACAACTATGGTATTTTCCCTGATCTTGTATGTAATTATAGGTCCTGCAATAAAAATGCAAAAATGCAATAAAAATAAAGATATGAGTGACAAAGATATGAGTGATGCAATAAAGATATGAGTGATGCAATAAAAATAAAGATATGAGTGACAGGTGCACTAACACCTCACAGCACCGGTAACTGCACAACCCTACCTAGTGCAGTTTTCCTCGGTGTTAACAATGTCTGCACAGAGGAGACGTCGGACAGCTGCTCGAAGATCTTATCTTTGGAGAAGACTGATTTTATACTCAAAAAAATGTAAGCATAAACTACTTAAAAATTTAGATTACCCCAGAATGAATTGCTTTGCTAGCACACACCAACATTAACCATAAACCAAAATGTAATTATATTACTTTTCATTTGACTTCTTTAGTAAAACAAGCAAAATGTAATGTTTTGTTATAGGACAGCTGTGCATGAATACACACTAGACAAATACAGCTGATGTGAATACATCTCAATTTACATTCAAGCAATATATAAATTTACTGATAATAGCATAATAAATAAGTAAATTAATAAAAATAATAATGACAAATAAATGCATATACAATTCAACAACACAAAGCTTTATTCAAATGTATTGATCTAACAATCACGTATTTACAGTCCTGCTGCCATCTCAACACAGCTGTGCCAATTCTGCAGCTTTATTTTGATCAAGCAGCTGATGAACACCTTCATCCATCATGTCCCTCACTGCTGCTCTTCTCAATGAGGACATCATTGATCCAGAGGATGAGGAAGACCATGATGATGGTCCTCTGAACCACACAACCTTGAAGCAAGAGTGGGGAGAACATGTGCAGGACAATCTGGCTGCAGCTGTGTCTGCTGCAAACATTCATGTGCTCTCCATCAGCGTGACTAAATAAACAGATTAAAACATTTTACAATTCGTTCATGTCAGCATTCTGTTTCTTGCCGTATTTCATTTCATATTTTTACAATTACATGCTAATTTCTGTTGTAGCTTCATTACTTTTGTGGTGTGGTTAAACCACTGAGCTGGTCAGCAGAAGGTTTGCTGGTTCGATCTCTGCAGCGTCTCCACCTTGATCAAGACACTTTACTCCAAGTTACTCCATCGGGATCATCCCTGTAATAAGAGCACTGAATGTCACTTTGGATGAAAGCATCTGCCGAAAGTATAAATGTAAATTTGTTTTTTTTTTAAATCCTTTTTTGTAAGTGTCTTGGGCACAAACACTAATTAAAGCTGTTTATTTCTTAAAGTTTACTTTTTCAAGGTACTACTATAATATAAATGCATATATACATTTCATACAGTTTCTATTTGGGGGCATAAAGGGTTAGTTCACCCATAAATTCAATCATTATTATTTTCTGAACACAAAAGGTGATTTTAATAAAGTTTTTCCTGCTAGTTTCTGTTCATACAATATCAGTCAATGGAGCCTGACTTCCAGATGCTTCATGACATTATCTCCATCCTCGGTGCACACACCAGTCCGAGGATATTTCACATCCTACAAAAATGCACAAACATAATAAAAAAGCAATCATTCTTTATCTCTGTTTTACCTGTACTCTTTCAGAAGATGCGTAATAGCGCCCCCTACCATATAATCGTGAAAACATAGATAGCCGGAAAATTCAGTCAATGGCGGAGAGTATAAAGTAGATTTGAAGTAAATTCCTATGTTCACTATACCAGTGGACTAGCCTACACAAAAATTCAGATACTCTGAATTAGGAACATATCTGTTTTCTTTATAAATCAATATTTTCAAACAATGTAAGTTTATAAGACAGTAGCTTATGTAAAACTATGTGGAAAAAATGGCTAGGCTACTCAATCAAAAGATTAAACACATCTACAACACAAGTATAGTTACTTAGAATACTTATACTTTTAAGTACATCTCAATCAAAAGATTGAGTACAAGTAGCCTAGTCCAAATATACTTGGACTTTTCTGTCAGTATAAGTCAAGTAAGTGCAATTTTAAGTATATTTCTGAGAAGTACATAAAGTATATTTCTGAGATGTACATAAAAAGTAGACTGAAAGTATACTTTCTTATTTTTAGTTTAAAAGAAGTATACTAATAGCACACTTGAATAAACTTCTTTTTTTGTAAGGATAGCTCTCTAGTGAGAGGTTTGTTTTTGTTATTGACTGTCTCTCTGTGTATGACTGGGGCACAGTAGTTCAGTCCACTACAAAAAGGTCTGTAAATGAATTATCATATAGTGAATCCAGCTGTTATGCTTTTCTTCTCTAAAGATGCTCACTGACTTTTGGTGTTTAACATGATAATTTATATATTTTGCATTAAACATGTAATATTTACTTTGTGTAAAAAACCACACTTTTCAAGTAACAGCAGGATGTGACATATGAACAGCTCTTTTGTGAGAGTTTGTTTTTGTTATGGACCGTCTCTCTGTGTATGGCTGGCTGGGGCACAGTATTTCAGTCCACTACAAAAAGATCAGAAGCATCTGCAAATTAATTATCACTATTAGTCAATCCATAATGTGCAACTTAAACAGATTTTCTCTATTCCACCATCATTTTCACCTTAAGACTTCATACAGTGAATACAGGAAAATTAAAAAGAGCGCTCTTTTTTTCATTTTTGAAAAAATTATTGCGGGACCATGTACAGAATAACACCAACTGCCATCACAGTTCAGTTAATTATAGATCCTAAATGACACATAAATTAGAACAGAATTAAAGAGATCTGTAATCATTTTGCTGTTCTTACAAAGAAAAAAAAATGAAGAAGAGCTTTATAATAGAGTTTGTGGTCCAAAACTTCTCCATCTTATTCAACAATTTTAAGGGGCAAACCTCAATATGTTAGGATCTATGTATGGAGATGCACCTTTTTGTACAGCACTCTGCAGCACATCTCTGTGTAATGTACTGCATGTCATGACTCATAAATATTATAATAATTGCACTAAGTGCATCCCATCTCCATTGACAAATGTTACACTGTAAAAATAATTTGGCTAGAAAGGTTGTACCTATATTTTATTTATTTATTTATTTATTTATCTATTATTTATTTATTTGCATTTAACTTTTGCTAATTTTATTGCTCAATAAAAGTTTCATATTTCCTTTTTGTATGCTGGATTATTTGTTGTTTGAAAGACTTTTACAATAATTTCCTGAAAAGTCTGAATATTCTCTCTTGCGCTGCTTTATAAACACTAGAACTGGGACATTAGTTATTGTCTGGCTTTACACCACTGTGATAACTACTACCACAATGATTTACACATGTACATAAACTCTAGGAGACCCGAGACTAAATGAAAAAGCAGAGAGGAAACCAAAGGAAGGACGTAACATAAACCGAAAGCTATAGAAACATTCCTGGAGCAAGACGAATTAAACTGGTTTTACTTTTTAATTTTAGAAAGTTTAAAAGACAGTTTTCTTATTATAGTATTCAATGAATGTATGACTCATGCTAATAGCTTTATTGGCAATATGATTTTCAGGAAGCAATTCATATTTAGCCTCTTATACAATACAGACATAAATGTATTGAAGTCATTGGTGAAACATTAAATTGAATTCATTAATTATATGTTGTTTATTCTTTGTCTGGTTAATACAGTCTACTATATAGTCGACTGTGCTTATGTAATCATTTCAAGTCTTATGAAGAAACGTTTAAAAAATCTCAAGATAGCAAAGGAAATGAAACATAAGACTATTTGACGTGGTTTGGATCATTGTGCAAAACAGCGGACACAATGTGGCACAATAGAGTACATGTAAACAGATCTGCAATCGGATTCAATTCATTCGGACTGACGAAAATTAGTGCATGTAAACGTAGCCACTGGCACACACACACACACACATATGCACTCACACAGAATGATCAAGTCATATTTGTTGCAATGTATAGGATTGTTTAAATAATAATTTAGTCTTATTCCTGGATTTTCTTTGTTTGTTTACTATGGGATCATATCATTTTCATGAATGGTCCTACAAAGAATCTAATAAAGTGACATGAAGAACTGTTAGAGGTTAAGAACCTTTCAGTGAAAAGTGAAACTTCAGTTCCAGTCAAAAAACTTTTCAATGGTTCACAGCTTAATCTTGGCTACATTTCCAGTTAAATAAATGTATGTCATAATAATGGCATTGTACATATTAAATATGCCTTTAAACATTTTAATTACTATACAAGAAACTGCAGCAGAAAGGAAAATGTGCGAGGTTCAAGAGGTTGTTGTAACGCCTGTTGCATGAGCAGTATTTGAGGTGTCATGTGTCACTGTGCGTGGAGTGGCCACAGTGAAACATTTCACTTCATAAACTCCTTACAATTAACAATGGAGTTCATTAAAGAAGTCCTCAACAAACATTTATAATGTAGAATTTTCTTTATGGTCCAGATTATTATTATTGTTATTGTTATTATTTTATATTATTTATTTAAGAAAAAAAAACCTGAAGTTTCATTTTTATACCCATATTTTATAAACACTTAAACTCACTGACCTTTGGTGTTTAACAATAGCCTTGATATTTTACATATTCTGAATTTTCCTTTTTATACAGTTCTCTGCAACATGTGGACTCTGTAACGTAGGATGTGACATGAACATGTCATGAAGGTATTTTTGCATTGAGTGTGTATGTCTGTGTATACGGGGGGTACCAGTCTTTCAGTCCACTACAAAAAGGTCAGAAGCATCATGTAAATTATTTTCATGCTATAGTAAAGTCTTTCTGTCAGTTTCACTAAAACCTTTACATCTTCAATAGATCACATTGCTTACACTGTTTTGGCACTTTTTATTTGGGCAAGAACTCCTGCGTATTTAGTATAACATGGATAAGAGCATGTTACAATTACCCCCTGTATTTATCCAATTGAACCAACATATGCACATATTATTAATGCACAATTGTTTTAACGCTGGCAACATTCAAGAATTAGTCTGATTCAAGTGAATCATAAGTCAAATCTTTTGCAAGTAGGAGTGGGGATGGAAGGGTAATTTGCTCCTGAGAAATGTGATAGCCAATGCATAATACTGAGGAAACTTATATATGGATGCTGTGATTGGCGTTGTAGGTGATGGGTGATGGGATAATTGACAGACACCATCAAATGAACTAATGAAACAGACTGGGGAATTTAGGTCACAGGAAGTAAATGATGAATTGTTCTGTTGTTCTGAGAGCTTGGTTTTTATAATCTTTATGTTGTATATGCTTTATCTACGACTATGACATAAGAACCACACTGTAAAAAATGACCGTGATTTTAACAGTAAAAGACTGCGGTGAATGCTGCGGTGAAAAACTGTCAATTGGTTTACAGAAAGTTTCCGTACTATATACGGTGAATAACTGTAATAGATCTAACGGTACTTTTAACAGATTTTACGGTAAAATACCGTTAAATTCACAGTTTTTGGAAGTGAAAAATAACAATTCCATTGTAAAATTTACAGTGAAAAACCGTAAATTGACATTCCCACAATTCCCTGCGTGACACTTCACATTTGATATATTTTCATTGAAATAACTCCGTTTCTTCTTAGTTTTTCTCATTTTTTTCTAATCAGTTATGTACATTAGGGTTTTATGTTACATCTAATGTTGTTAAATTAATGTTTATTGCATTTTTAAAATTCCATGCATGTTACCATGATGGTGTTTAGTGTGTGTGTGAATGACACTGTGTGCACCTGCTATATATTAGTATTGTGCTTCTCAGCTTGTGGAAAAGCTGCTTGTGATGAACTTTGATTCATCATGTGACTCTTATCCCCACTGTGTTTGGTGACTGTCAGTGTATTATAAAGGTACAAAACAGATATTAGTACTTCATAGGTTGGTAAATTAACATTATATCAGTTAATGAAATACGTTATTTTACCGTAAATTTAACAGATTTCTTTTTACGTTGCTACTGTATTTTTTACGGTAAAGTTCTGGCAACCACAGCTGCCGGTTTTTTACTGTAAATTTTACTGGGATTTTTTTTTACAGTGCATAATGAAACTAAAATGGCTAACTGGCTGTTTATATAAAATATTTTTAACAGATTGGATAGATTCTTCCCACTAATATGCAGGTATTAAGATATTAAGATATTAAGATATTAAGATATGCAGATATTAAGCCTAAACGCAGTTTCCTGTGATACTGTCACAATCAAACTCTGAGTTCCCGATGAACTGTTAAAAATAACCTTATGCTTTTCTTCTCTGTATGCTCACTGACATTTGGAGTTTAACAATAGCCTTTTTTTAATTTATATCTTTGCATCAAGCATATAATATATATATATATATTTTTTTTAACTGCTCTGCAAGTAATTACTAGAGGACTAGTACTTTAGTGAGCACAGTCACGAGTGGCTGTATAAGCATGCACACAAAGACGAATGGGTCAGTTAAAACAGTCTTGATCCAGTAATGCACAGAATACATAGAAGAATCACAGGGAATACACATCCACAGAACCAAGACGAGACCGGACAAAGAACTGAACTAAAACAGGGAGTAAATATACACAGAATAATTGAGTTAACTGAACAACAGGTGAATGTACACTCAAAAAAATAACTTGTTGGTCTAATAATTCAATTATGACACCTATTTCCACACAGTTGAACTGATTTATTTGAACTTAAGCTAGGTTAATTGTACTGATGAGTGAAATTCACCTAATTGAATGAGATCACCCAGTTTCATTTGACGTATTCTGTGTAGTTTCCTGAACATAATTCATTCTTGTGGATCCAACCAGTGCTTTTTTTTTTTTTTGTTACATCATGGTGAAGATGTGCGCTTGTGCTTAGGTTTTGAGTAGCTGTTGTAACAGACATACATGTTTCATGACCATTGAAGGGGAAAAGCTAATGCCATATGTAGACTGTGTAAATTATGTGCTAGCCCTCAAACTAATTTATTTATATTTCTATAAAAACTAAACTAAAATAACACTTTTTCATATGCTAAGTAACATTTATAGCATGCAAGTAATGATCAGATAAAAAACTTCTCATCACTGGCTTGAGCAAGTTAATGTCGTTGAGAACAATATAAATTTATTTTACGAGCCACCTAGAGCCTAACCACAAGGTCTACACTTCAGAAATGGTAACCTCAAAAATAACATAAACTCTTTTAAATGTCAAATATAACTGAACATCAAACTTTAAAAGGTATTTCCCTTTACTAAAAAACACATTAAACAGCACTTAAGTTCACATTTACTGTCCCAATCTTTCCCTACGCAAAGCATGCTGGGAACTAGAAATCCACTGCCCAGGTTCAATCAATGCAACATAAATGATTCATGTCGTCCCAACACAAATGGTTTAGGTTGACCTAACATTTTGCAAATTTTATTTCATTTAACATAATACAATTGAGTGAAATGCCAATTAAGTAAAAAACTAAAGATTTGTGTTGGTTCAGCTTATTTTATTTAAATAAACTGAACAAGCAGCTAGAATTTTTTTTGATGTAATAATAATCAAGGGAACAAACTGGCACACACCAGGAAACTAGGGCTGCATCCAAAAACTTAAAAATGCTGCCTTCGGAGGACACATTCCAAGGTAGGAACCCACATAGAAGGCGATGTTCTCGTGACCTTGTGCAATGTTCCCTAAAAGTTCCCTAAAGGTGATGAAAATTCCGAACCTTTATAGAACATTAAGGACGTTCGTAAAACATCCTCTTTTGGTAATGAAAATGCTGCAGGTTAAGATTCCTTATATGAGTTTAGGGGACGTTCCATTTTGGTTATTTTATGGTCACATAAGAATGTTACAAAGAGGATATTTGGGAAGTTACCAGAACGTCCTATAGTAATAGTCCTCTAAACAATCCCAGAACGTCCTGAATATTCCCTGAAGGTCCACCAAATAACATCCCCCAAACCTTAAAAGAACTCCACATCGTGACCGTCTCTGAAAGTTCTGGGAATGTTACAGGTGACAGGTTAGATGTTGATGTTTTATAGAAAATAATAAAGTTTGAAGTCCCCGTTATGGAGGTGAGCGTTTGCTTAGAGGGGATCTTGATTCTTGACATTTTAACATTAGATTTTCTCTGACTGCTTTAACTGTGTTTCCAAAGCACGCTTGTTACAACAAAAATTACAAGAGAAATTCTGATCAGATGAATTTGGTTATTTAGTGATGCTGATTTTATCATCATGGAGTGTCCTGATTCACTGATCCTCTCCGGAGTCTAAACTCTGAGTGGGTTAACTGTTAGTTTTGTCTGTTTTTATGACAGTCAAATGTTCTGATTTTAAAATTCATTATACAGACAAAGTTTTGAGCAGTGTCTTTAAGACTCACACAGACATCATGAATCAGCGTATGAACCTCAACAATGGTGACAAACACAAATCTTTTTTTGTGACTTTAATAGCCTGTTTTGTGATGCTCAAAGTTAATCTGTTATTCTGAAAATTTTGTCACCATTGTTGAGGTTCATATCCAGAATCTTGATATCTGTGTGTGTCTACAAGGTCATGTCTGAATAGTTTCTACATAATGACATAAAAGCTTACAAAACATCAAAGCAGAACAGCAGGATTGTATGCAGTATTATAGAGCTACAATGATGTGAAAGGAATACAATATTTGGAGATGAATAGGTGAATAAGACCACTGTATGATAATGAAATCATCAACAATAAGCAATCAAATTCATCTGATCAGATTTTATTCTCACAATTTTTTTAACAAATATTTTTTAGAAACACAGTTACAACAATTGGAAAAAAACTAATGTTGAAATGTCAAGGGTCAGGAGCCCAACTAAAGCAAGTGTTTACCTCCATAACGGTGACTTTGAACTTTATTATTTTCAATAAAACATCAACACCTCATTAAGAAGTTTTGTATGAAAGAAAAAGAGTCAGAGTGGTTTGTAATAAGTGAAGATGCTGAGATCTAGAGAGATCTGTTTTTAATGTTCTGTGTTTAATGTTCTGTTTCTGTTATCTGTGTTTTGTGAGGTTACCATTGTTTTAGAGAGCAGATCCTGTGCTTCAGTCAGTGATGAGCCAGAAACACTGATGTTATGCTGCATGTTGCTTTACTTGTGTACACCAATTTTACGTTCCCAAAACATTCTCAGAATGCCCCCACTGGTGTTAAGGACGTTGTCTAGTAACGTTCCCAGTATGTTCAGAGATGGTCACAATGTGGAGTTCTTTTAGGGTTTGGGGGACGTTATTTGGTTGACCTTCACAGAACATTCAAGATGTTCTCTGAATGTTTAGGGAACGATGTTTTATTTGGAAATGTTCTCAGAATGTCCCTGCTGCCCTTCTCAAAAAATTTAATTGGAAATTTGAGCTAAACTGACTAACAAAAGTGACTGTTGACAAACAAAAACTATTTTTTTTCTTAAATGTCTTACAAAAAAAAGCTCTTTACAGGTAATACCTGCATAAATATTATGAAACCTTTTCTTTAAAACGCAAATCTCTTGCAGTAAGTCATTAGTTGACAACAGCACATGCATGAGCTAATGTAACTGCTGTATCACTGCATCAGCAGCTACACAGTTACTGCAATTTATAAATGTCACCCTTACAGAGGTAAGCACTAGCTTTAGTTGGGCTCCTGTCCCTTGACGTTTTGAGTTTTCTTTTTCTCCAATTGTTGTAACTGTGTGTTTCTAAAGCACATCTGTTACAAAAAATTGGGTTGCATGTTGTTGATGATTTTTTTTCATCATACAGTGGTCTTATTCACTGCTCTCTGAGCATTTTATTTATTTCATGTTGTAGTTTTATGAAAATACATAAAATCCTGTTCTGCTTTGATATTTTGAAAGTTTTTATCATTGGGCAGAAATTATTCAGACAGGATTGTCTGAATAAAATGTCGCCTTCTACGTGGGTAGTTGATGATGCAGCGATACAGTAGTTACATTATCTCATGGCTTACTGCAAGAGTTTTGCATTTTACAGAAAAGGTTTCATAATGTAGCACCCATACAACCACTCTGTATGTTACATACGAGAGAATGGGGGTGCTTGGGTTCGTTGTAGTTCAGGTGGATACCACGAAGGTGCACCTAATGAGTTTCTACTCAATTGTAAAACCTTTTGACAGGAATATTTAACAATAATGAGACCCAGAGATGGGTTTTAGTTTAGAAAATAAAATGGGTAAAACCCTTGTTTAATGAATCAAAAGGATTTGGCAAATGAAATATAAAACTTCCCCTAAAACACAATATAAAAGTCCCTAATTATGACAAAATGTACAAAAATAAATAACCAAAAGATATCCCAAACAATTAAATAATAACCTTAATCCCTTTAAATCACACGTTTTATACCAAAATAAGGGGTGTAAAAATCTTCCTCCCTTATATCTTTTCTAAAGATTGAGAATGCACAGAGAACTTTACAAAAACGTGTCAAGTGTCCTGTAACAAGTGTTAACTAATGCAGTGTTGGGCCCAGTCACACATACATGCTCACATGTTCCAGTTTACTCACGGTACCGATTCGAACGAAGAAAAAAAAAACAACGTTGCAGGCCTGTTTTGGTCTCGCAAAACATTGAGTGCGCTGAACTGACACTTACAAAACATTGAGAGCGTCGAAAAGACTGGTCCGGATACTCAGGTGCAGTGCGATGAACCAACAGCTCCGCCTCGCGTGCGCCCGCCGTGGCTAGCTAGCTCGGCTACCTCCGATCGCGTCGTCCGCTCCGTCAGACGGATCGCCGGCCTCGTGTCTCGCTCAATCTCTCGTTTCTCACAGTCACCAACATCCGCGGTCCCCTTCTCTGAACCTCCCTCTCAGTTTTGTCGACTTTAATGGCTCTTTTTAGCGTCTTTTTCCTTCTTTCTAAACGTGCGAGCATCCCGTTCTCCCCACGGGTCCAGCGAGAGAGAGCGAGCCAAAAAAAAAAACGACGAGCGAGGAAAAAAAAACGGCTTCCAGCACTTTCTCATCCGCGTCGCTCTATCCAGTCACGTGTACCCCGTTTTTTTTTTACGTGCATGCAGCCAAACACTACTGACAATACAGCGTGAATACTCAAATGACCAATAAAAAGCGGTCACATAAACACAGGAAGGATAAAGTAATAAAAGGATAGCTGCATAAAACCTCTGATAATATTATTTAGCAAAATAATATAAACTTTAACCTTTAGTTTTAATCACTGTCATGTCATAAAATGACAAATTATTGATCTCCCTTTAATCATGTAAAATAAATTAGTATTTACTTATTTGAAAATCAGTTGTCACTTATTATTTATTTAAAGTAAATAAACGTTTACATTTTAATAGTCATGTGACTGGGTGTTGAGAATAAGAGGGATCAATCATAACCCACCCAGTTTCCCTTACACTATAATACCCGAGTTTACCACTGGGCTACAATAATAATAATCCAGGAAATCCCTGTAAAGTGCATTTTTTGTAAGATATTAAAGAAGCATTAGTTTTTGTTTGAACAGCCACTTTTGTTAATCAATTTAGCTCTAATTTTCAATTCAATTTTTTGACAAGCGCAGCAGGGACATTCTGGAAATATCACATTTCCAAATAAAACACATCACATCAATCCTGGACAGAATTCAATTCTAGATCCACAAGTGTACATGCAGGAGGACAAAGTCTGAGCACGCACATGTAATATCTGAGCAAGAGAGCACGCGTCCAGTTTTGTGGGAGAAGGGAATCCACCTGTGAGCGGAGAGATTCTTGCTTGCACATTCAACGAGGTCTCAGGAGGGGATGAGGCGTGGCCTGGGAGGATTTAACCTCCTGGCGCCTCTCAGGACCTTTCTCAGTGACCTGCCATCGACAGCATCGTGATGTGCTGTGATGGTGGCAACATACACCTTCAAGGTGAAGGGGGACAACCTGCACTCCAAGCCATCTTGAAGGAAGGAAAGCACAGAGCTGACCGGGCATTTCTGGGGGTCTCCCCGTTGGGAAGAACTCTGAAATTACTTCAGTGGAACTGCTGTTTTCTGGGAGAAAGCTTGCTCTTTTCCCAGTTGACCCAAAGCCCCAGATGGCTGAGATGCCAGAGCTCCAGGTCCCTGTGTTCACATAACTGATCTCGGGACTGGGCCAGAATGATGTGAATTATATTGTATGTAGGGCTGCACGATTAATCGCATGAGATTGTCATGCGTGTCTCGTCAGTAAAGCCGGTTCAGTGATTAGCGGTAAATGTCCATCACCTGATTTCAAATGGAGCGGCACTTAATATACAGAGCCGTAGTTCGCGGACAAGCTACGCAATATCGCGTTCATAATCGAAGGCGATTCATCTGCGATTATGAACGCGATATTGCGTAGCTTGTCCGCGAACTACGGCTCTGTATATTAAGTGCCGCTCCATTTGAAAGCAGGTGATGGACATTTACCGCTAATCACAGAACCGGTGTTACAATATATTCGGTTCCTGAAATATTCTGTTCCACTGGGTGGCGCTTACGCGAATATTCATGATATCCTCCTGTTGTGGGCGTGTCCTGAGACAACGCGCAAGCGAATGGAACTGAAAATATTAGTACACGCTTCTCAAATCGCATCGGTTTAATGGATTATTTCGAAAAGGTAATAAAATATTCCTTTGGAATATACCTTTGGAACTTAGTTTTGATTACAGTCTTCATGCCAGCAGCTACTTAAAGAATGTTATTTTTGTTCAAAATATTATAATTATGATAGAAAATTATAGTTTAGTTTCATTATATTTAAAGTTTGACAAGGCAGGATATTGCAGCACAAAACCCTGAAATGTGTCAAATAACACATAGGTCACTCAAACAACCTTATGTAGGCCTACCTGATTTAAAACAATTTAAAAAGCAGTCAAATAAAATAATTCTGATAATAATAATATCATTTATTTCTGTGAGGTAATACAGCACAAATGCACAGAAAAAATAAAGGGTATAAATAAACAATTGGGTAGGTCTGGCAGTGTGTGATCCAGACATAAAGAAGGCTGTTCCCGAATGCCAAGGCCCTGTTTTAATATTTACCTCAGAACCTCACATTTAGCATTTCTTCTTTTCACATATTGTTTTGAATGTCTTTTCAATTTGAGTTACATTCATAGCAATTACTACTGTACTTGTTATAACATTTAATGAAATTAGTATTTATATGATTTGTTTTAAAAAACACCAAAAAAGAAAAGTCATTTTTCAGGATAATATTTTAAAGATAATTTTGTACAATCCAAATGAGCTTTACAGATCTTTAGAAAGGGTTTTAACAATGTTTGTCATGTTTTTTTCAATTATTGCACATGCACCTACAGTATAGGTCATCAGTTACAATAACTTAGAACACTAAAGAGACCTTTTTACTAACTCTGAAAAACAGCAGAATAAAGATGCCCAGGGTCTCTGAACGTGAATGTGCCTTAGTCCTGCTGCAGGAGACAAGAGGACTGCAGGTGTGAACAGAGCAATAAACTGCAATGTCCGTAATGTAAGATGCCTGAGACAGTGGTAAAGGGAGACAGAAGGACAGCTGATTGTCCTTCCAGTGCCAAACCACATGTAACCATAAGTCTTTCAGTGCCAAACCACATGTAACGGTAAGTCCCCCAGACATGTTTGAGAATGTGAAATGCCTTGGTGGAAGATTGGAGTAACATCTGCAAATCTGGTGCTGAGGATGAGATGCTCTAAAGCAGCTGGTGCCACTTCAGACTTTCAAATACTCCGTTCATCAAATGTCTGTGAAATTTGTTCAGTTTATGTCTCAGTTGTTGAATCTTTTTGTTTGTACAAATACTTTAAGAAATTTGCTGGGGGAAAAAAAATTGCTGAAAGTGAAAAACTCAAATTTTTTGAAAAATTTTGTTGTTGCTTTGCAACAAAAATATGTGACAAATAACATCAAGTGTGCATTTACTTGTTTGACTTTAATGATAATTTGATATCCAGTAAAATATGAGAAAATTGGAAATATTTGTAGTTTAGAGTTGATAAGGGTAGCCTTACTGTGGTGATAAACACTGAAAATATCCAAATAATCGAGAAATTAAGGATGACACAGTATATTCACACCAGGCTATAGCTTATATACTTTTTATTAGGTCACAGATACATTTGTAGAGGTTTATTTCAAGTTGTCAACACTATGCAGTAGCCTGTATAGTCACAGAATGACAACGAAGGAAGCAAACTATCAAACTATTCAAAAACTTTTTAAAGCCTCACAAATAAAAACACTAAAACAGAAAACACATCAGTGTAAAACAAGGTTATTCGCTCATGTTTGCTCTGCTGTATCCTTCTGTTTATCTGAATGCCTGTACTCAATCAGGCAAAATAGCTCAGACAATTTATCATATTACAAACTATGTATTACTTTGAACATGTGAACTGTTGACTAACATTGAATATTTTATTACCTTTTCGAAATAATCCATTAAACCGATGCGATTTGAGGAGCGTGTAATATTTTCAGTTCCATTCGCTTGCGCGTTGTCTCAAGGACACGCCCACAAAATGAGGATATCATGAATATTCGCGTAAGCGCCACCCAGTGGAACAGAATATTTCAGGAACCGAATATATTGTAACACCGGCTTTACTGACGAGACACGCATGACAATCTCATGCGATTAATCGTGCAGCCCTAATTGTATGCTAATTATTTAATGAGATATCAGATATGTAATGAGATATATAATGAGATATATATGCACCGATCGAAATTACTGAAAATTTGCGGCCGAAACAGCAATTTACGCGCTTGTCTAGAAGGGAACCTTATATAGCCTAGCCTATGCGCAAATTTGTGTCTAACTTAGAATTTAGAGCAGCTAAAATATATTGTTAAACATCTTATCAATTAATTAAGTAATAAAGACATGTATTTAAGAAATTTAATAAACACAGAAAGATGTCTATTGATTCAGCCTTATTCAAAGGCCGCGGAAACATGGTTTCGTTTCCATTCCACACCCGACGTTCCTGGTTTTCTTCCTAATTAAATATAGGCAATTGGTTGATGAAACATTGATTGAAATTAAGATACAATTTCTACAAAACGAAATTCATTTAAAAGAAAGACTTACTATAAAACAATACTTAATGAAGTGGTCGAACTTATGTCTGACCCGCTGCATTTGTCTCTCAACATTGCGCATCCGTCATTCTATTCCCTTTTCATAATCAACATTGGTGACATCTTTAAAAAAATATATTAGGCTATAGCCCAATATTTAAATATAAATATGAAACTAAACATGATTACATTGTTATCCCTCTGGTCGACGAAAGCGCCGGCGCGTTCTGATGGATGGATTTTCTCCTCATGACAGAAACAACTTAAAACAGGCCTTCCGTCATTTTTGGCGATAGCCTACAGATTAGTACAAGAATACAAATGGTCTACTTTTATTTGTGTGCGCTCACGATAACAACAAAACCTTGTGCTTTAGTAAAATAAAATAAATAAAAACAGGGTGCGCTTTTAGCTGTCTCTCTGCGAGAAACTGAAACGTCTCAAAAATGAACTTAAACTCAGCGAATAATTGTACCTAAAAAGAAAGAAATATCTCAATTCGATAATAAATTCGTAGGTCTGTGTTAAGAGGCGATCTATCCGCTGGAATGTATTGTTTCTGAATTTGATATTTGATATTTTAAGGAATAGAATACACTCCTGCATTTAAATGCGGCTGCAGGAGTTGCAGTTTTTTTTTTTTTATGACGTTTTATTAATCCGTCCATTCTTTTTAGTTTCAATGATTTAGCTAAATCGCCTTAAAATGATTTAGGCCTAGCTAAATTGCCTTAATAATGGGAGCGAAATTATTCAGTGACTCACGTTTTACTAAAATAAAGGGATATAATTCATGAAACATGATTTATTAATCAGTGTCCAAACAGATAGGCTATATTTTTCCTAAGTAGTTATCTGTCAAATAAAGGACAGGTAACGAATAACAAAGTAGCCTATGTGCGTGTCAAAAATCCATGCTGTTTTATTAAAGGAGTTTAAAATATAAATAAAAAATGTATTTGTGATAAATATAGGCCTAATATGTGAGAAAATTTACATTTTGCATAAAGATAAATGTGCTTTGATGCATTGTTGGATAACATGTGGTTAAAGCGCCACTCAGCGGTCAAAAGCTGCAAATGCACTTTGCGACGCGGCGGCGGCGGCACGCGCGGCGGTAGAAACACCGTTTTGGATGGCCACCTACTGTAGGTGACTTTGTTTCTTCAGTAGAACACAAATGATGATTTTTAACTCCAACCGTTGCAGTCTGTCAGTCGTATAATGCATGTCAATGGGAATTCCATCTATAAGAATAAAAAAAAACATGCACAGACAAATCCAAATTAAACCCTGAGGCTCGTGTATATGTCCATGAGTGCGAGCGATCACTTCCGGCATCAGAGTGCATTCAGACCTCACACACCGGATGCTCAAGGCAGTTGGACATAGTGGTGTATTAGAGGTAAAAAAAAAAAGAAAAAGATATAAATATGGTTCGGTTTCTCGCACAAACCGATCATTTCGTGTCTTAGGACATCAATGTGTCGTCACGAGCCGCAGAGTTTAATTTGGATTTGTCTGTGCATGTTTTTTTGACTCTTATAGATGGAGTTCCCATTGACATGTATTATACGCAACAGTTGACAGGCAATGGTTGGAGTTAAAAATCATAATTTGTTTTCTACCGAAGAAACAAAGTCACCTACATCTTGGAAGCCCTGGGGGTAAGCAAATAAACATCAAATTTTCATTTTTGGGTGAACTATCCTTTTAATTCCATATGTGAAATTTACTTAAAAAAATGTGTGCAAAAACTTAAAAAAAATTATGTACATTTACTTATTGTTTTTTTCAGTGTACCTATACTTGATATGTTGCTTCAGGGTCACAACATCGGAAGGAAACAGTGAGGATGTCCTAAGGATGATGATGTTATGCATACCTGACCTTGGGCTGTTTATAGGGAAAAACACATACGCCCTGCCCTGTACCCCATTCTTATTTACTCACACACAGTTACACCTGGATCAAACCTTGACAGAGAATGTTTATACCGAGCGTTGTGAGGCTGCTGAACATGGATTTATATATGGACTTGTCAACTCTAAACCTACTCTGAAACTCAGAGTTTGTTCAGCGTCATGCAACAGGACTCAGATAGCTATGTCAGATTCAACAACAAATCTTTTTCAGGTTAACTATTAGCTATAGCATACACTGTCATGTTACATGTAGTTCCAACAAACATGGATTAGGTAAACTTTCCTTTTACACATTCAGCCTAAGTGAAATGAACGCAATGAAGTTGTGATAAAATGTTTAAGAACTCATCTTCATTAAATAAATTAAACAAGCAGCAGAAACTGAGTGATACAATTTACAGTACATGTAGCCTATACTCAAATGGATTCATTTATAATTTAAGGGTCCTCATGTTTTGGATAAAATGCAACATTAGCGCTGCAAATCATGTTTCTGACTTAGGACATTTGAGAAAGGCGAGAGAAGTTTTCACTGCATCCATTACTCCTGACCGAAAAGTAGAATAACAAATGTTAGGTTGAAGTTCTTTTGATCACATGAACAGCTTCTTATGGACTTTTTGGTCAGTAACTCAAAGGCACCAGTCACTGTGTCGACTACTTTGACTACTGGGGGAAAGGAACCAAAGTCACTGTTTCCTCAGGTAAGATATTGATATTTTCTGTCATTTTATTTTTATTTCTTTTTGAAGATCAAGTAAGAAGTCTTGTCACAAAATTTCAGACGTATTTACAATTTTTACCTTGGATAACAGTGGAAAGATGCGTCGGTAACCTTAAAAAACAACGCGTAAAACTTTCAGATTACAGAAAGTGTGAACTAACGTATCAAACCGTGTCGCTTTGAGAACGTCGATCTAGACAAAGTACAGCCTATAGCCTGTGTAAATGTATTTGTGGTTATGGTATGGCTCTTATCATAAACTTTCCGGCTGTGACGGTGCCTTCTTTGACTACTGGGGAAAGGGAACCGCGGTGACTGTAACATCAGGTAAGAAGTTAGATTCGTTAATAAATTATTCGTTATGTATTGTTTTATTAACATATGAACTAATAAAGCATATTATTTTTATTAGGCATTAACAACACTTTTTAGTCATAGAAAAATATCATGGATAATGTTGGAATAGGCTAAATTAATAAATCAGGCTGCAGCTATAGGTTCGCTTATATTAGTGGGGAAAAAATCGTTTGTGTTTTTGTGCACTGAAGAAATTAAAAGTATCACTGTGTGGTCGCTTTGACTACTGGGGAAAGGGAACCGCGGTGACTGTAACATCAGGTAAGAAGTTAGATTCGTTAATAAATTATTCGCTATGTAGCCTATAGTTTTATTAACATTAAATAATAAAACATATAATTTTTTATTAACTTATTAACAACATCTTTTAGTCATAGAAAAATTATCATGGATAATGTGGCAATAAATTCATAAATTAGGTTGTATTAGTGTAAAAATCGTTAGTGTTTTTGTGCGCTGAAGAAATTAAAAGTCTCACTGTGACGCTGCCTTTGACTACTGGGGGAAAGGCACGTCGGTCACAGTGACATCTGGTAAGATGTTAAATTTAATCTAATCTACTCTATAACTTTGGGACGTTTTAAATATAATAGTGGGCTAAATGTAAAACTGCAGACCGCTGGTCCGTTTTGCAATAATAAACATGAGATTGAATTAAAAGGATAAATGGTCGAATCTGTGGGTCAGCGTAATAAATGAAAACGACTTGTTAAGCGGTTACATAGTTGCTATTTTTGTACAATATCCCCGGGTAAAATGTCAGTGTGACATTGTTTTTGACTACTGGGGAAAAGGAACCACGGTCACTGTCTCGTCAGGTAAGAAAAATACTCACCATCAAATCAAAATCTGATTTAAGTACGATAAATGTGTGCGAAGTTAATTTGTCGAAAAAGTGTTTTTACATTAAAGCAACATTTCAATGGCGATTTTCTTGTTCTGCGATTAGAGCAATTAAAGTCAGGACATTGGTCTTAAGTGTTTTATTAGAAACGCAATCATGATTCACATTAATTATGAATAACTACATTTCTAAATAATTAGATTTGTGCATTCAAATAAAACAAGAAATTGGCTACAGGTCGTTCAGCAGACTCTGAGCGTTGTATTTTTATACTGCTCTGTAACATTAAAAGAATATTGTGTAACTGGGCTTTCGACTACTGGGGAAGCGGCACCAAAGTCACCGTAACAAACAGTAAGATTTTATCATTAATTGCAAGGACATTTTTATCGTAAAATAAGACAAAATGTTATCATTTATTTATTTCTATTATATTTTGTTAGAGTCTCCATTTAGCTGCTGTCAAATATATGCAATTTCACTAAAAGGCTATATAATTTTATAATAGTGTTCAGCTGCTAAAAACGAACAAAAATCAACAACAGTAGTTATTCTTAAACGATTCCTTTCATTGTTCATTTTCTCGCATGTGTTGCTTTAATCTGCTTAAATATTAGACACTGAAAACAGCCAGAGCATAAGTAAAAGACTAAATAGCCTAACTAAACTGCAACGTCTCTGGTGCGTTAAAACTTTCTGCACTGATACTGCCACTAATATAACGCGTTATGTTTTAAATTGTTGATTGCATCCCAATATTATTTGTTTAAATAATAATAACAAATAATAATAATAATAATAATAATAATAATAATAATAGGTTGATAAACTGGCGTAGCTTACTGCTTTAGAAATGTTTCTGTCAATGCCTAAAGAGGGCGATTAAAGGTTTAAAAGGTCTTTGGTGGAAACACAGCAGCCGCAATTCAAGAAATAACTGCAAGCACAATGAAAATATAATAGAAAAAAAAAGAAAAAAAAAAAGAACTTTTAGAAGTGCGATGAATGTTTGTATTTTTAAGTTGGGCTATTTATTTTAATAATCGTTTTTTTATATGATTTCATAGTTCAAAGTTACAAACTGATTTCTCTAAAAATTTTCGAAAGGTTGGAATTTTAATTCAATGTATTTTTTTTAATTTACACTTAATAAGTTGCGAGAACTGTTTAATTTGAAACAAAATGAAAAGTCATTATGCAGTCATAATAAATGAAAATTAGTTTAAATAATCCTTTATTACTTGTAGCATTTACATTGTCGACATTGTCGTTGAATGTTTCGTGAAGAACCTTTAAACATCCATGGAACCTTTCCATTCCACAAAAGGTTCTTTGGGTTATTTAAATGTTCTTCACACTAAGATTTTTTTTCCTAAGAACTCTTCACTGAAAGTTTCTTTGAGAAACTCAAAATGTTTCTTCTATGGCATCGCATTCATTTTTGGAACCTTTATTTTTAAGAGTGTAAGAAAAAAAAATGTTTCCCCTAATTCGCGAGATTTTAGCTTATGTTTTACGCGGCCGATTAGTTTTGAAGACGGAGACCAATCAGTTAACTAAGGGGTCAGTCTTTCTTTTTTATTACCAATCTACTTGTTAAAGTAACTTACTTAAAATGTTATGAACAGTCTTAAAGAAGAAGACGAAAAGATGATTAACTTGCAAGACTAGTCTAGCATTTTATTCAACTGGCCACATGACTCTGATGCAAAGCGAAGATAGTGATGTATTTCTTCTCGCGTAAAATATTTTAATCTTTTTAATCTTTTAATTTATTTGATTTATTCAATAATTTATTAGTTCGTTCATTTGACATGTAGCTGTTTAATAGGGTTGGATATGTTATGTTATAGGTCGTAGCAAATTGTCTGAGAAATATGTAATGTCTCTACAGCTCAAGAATCTGCGCCGAAGTCAATCTTCGGCCTGTCTCAGTGTTCTTCTGATACTGAGTTCCTCACCATCGGCTGCGTCACAAGAGGTTTCTCCCCTGCGGACTCGCTTACTTTCAAATGGACGGATTCTGCTAATAAAGATCTGACTGATTTCGTGCAGTATCCAGCGTTCGGGAGTGACGGAGACTATACCAAAATCAGCCATCTGCGTGTGAAAAAAAGCGACTGGAATCCTCAAACCTCTTACACATGTGAAGCTAAAAATTCGAAAGGCACAAAAGAAACTAGTCCTATGTTTAAAAAAGCGTCAACAGGTAAAGGCCCACCTAAAGTTCCAGCAGGTAAGTCACATCTCTAAAATGTTTAACATTATACAGTTGACATTTCAGCTATATGTGTCTCTATTGTAGGCCTATTGCTGTTGGGTCAAGATTATGATGATGTTTCTTTGTGGAGGCTCCTGATTGAGTATAGACATTTTAGCACACTCTTATAGTTGTGTCAATGAACCTGCTTTTCTGATGAATGAACTTCTATTTCAAATTCACACAAAGACAATTCTTTTAAACTGATCCCAATTCACAGATCCAAATGTACACATTAAGTCATATATTCTTTCTTACCCCCTTGTAGCTAAATTCACACTGACACTGAAGCCACCAATTGAAAGAGAACTATTTGTTAATAATAAAGTTGTCTTGCAAGCTGTTGTTTCTGGAGATGTGGAAAAGACAGTGCAAGAAGCTTCAGTGTCATGCACAATAATAAGCCTGTAAATGTCAGCAATTTTAATGACATTTCACAGTTTATAAAAATCAATTTTTTTATTGCCTGCAAACCCGTTTGAAATGCTTTCCCTGTCAAAATGCTTGTCTTGATGCACTATTGTTATTCATTATTGTTTGATTCTTCTGTTTATTTAATGGACCTTTATCACTTCCTCTATTTCAGATGAAAAGAAATTCAATATTACCATTTACAGACCTGATATTATCAACAAAGACAGTGTCTCTCTGGTGTGTGAGGTCACAAGCCCTAAACCTGGTGATGTCTCTATCATGTGGAAGGTGGGCAATGAGCCTTACACTGAGAGCAGAATCAATGCTTCCATCCTTCGAGAGGACTCCATGTCTGTTCTTAGCATCCTAACAATCCCAAAGGAAAAATATGAAAAACCCCAAACCACCATCACCTGCGCAGTCAAACACCCCAACATGGAGAATACAAGCGCTCCATTACAAGTGACAACAAGCAAAAGTAAACAATGTCCAGAATGTCCAGTTTGTAGCAAAGATTATTGCTAACTTTTATCTGTTCATCTGTTCTTTTATCTTTGTTCATTTACCAATGCTTATGCTCCCTGTTGCTCACTTGTCAGATTGTGTATCTTTGATGTTTTTGTGCATTGTTCTGCCTCCATCACTTTGCTGCATGGGTCAAACTTCAAAGCCAAATTTCACTCAAAACTATGCTTAATTTGTTATTGCATGAAAATAAATATGAACAAAAACGTAGTCACCATAGTATCATAATGTGAAAAAAAAACAATAGTTTTCAAGAGCAACAACTTATTCTGACCTGTGTGAGTGTCATGCTTTTGTTAATGTTGCACGTTTATGTTTTGTCCCGTGCTTACTGTACCGCTGTTAGACTTTTCATGTCCTCTGATATAACAGTTTAATGTTCTATGTTTCAAATCCAAAATAATTTATTTTGGTTTGACATTTATGTTGTTTTACAATATTAAGCAATAAATCTCTGTGTTTGCAACTTTGCATGATTTAGTCCAGCTCTCATTCTTATAATCAGAAACTTTTCATGCTTCACTTTCTGGTCCTGTTTTAACAGTATTTAGATAAATGAGAATATTTTGACTCTACACAGTAAAGCCACTTATGGTGACCATCAAAGTCACCATTTACAATCAATAATGCATACAGATGTTTTGTTTTAAGGATGTATTATATTTTATGTGTACTTGTAATATGCTTGAGCATATTTTCATAAAATGTATGGTATAATGCAGAAACAATGTTACATGTTTGTCTCTTCTGTGTACATATTTAGCTGTGTGTGCAAATGAATGTGAGAACATGTACAGTATGCAGTACATGTGGCCACCATGTGCTTAATTATGCACTAGCTAGAAGCCTAGTAAGACTCATTGGACTTTAAATTCAGGATTTGTGACTTATGCTTGAAGCTATATGTACTGCACAATGTGCTTACTGTTCATATGCCCCATGTACATGTTTTCTTTTCCAGGGGAGCCACCTGAGCCAGAGAAGGGTTTTGCTCTGAACTGTAATAATGATGTTCTGGAGGAGGATGAGTTCAGAAGTCTCTGGTCCACTGCCACTTCATTCATCTTCCTTTTCCTCTTTTCTCTGACATACAGTGCTGTACTCAGCCTCTTCAAGGTAATCTAAATATCAATAAATAGAGCACATGACATTTAAATAAGATGATGATACTGTTACAGTTACATATATGACAGGTTCATTTTGAATATTTGCATTATGTAATAAAAAGGGTTTTAATTATTGATATTAATATTTTTTTTCTAGATGAAGCAGTAATGATTTTAAAAAAGAACTTCTGAAGACTCCAAGGTTTCTGATGGTGTTGATTCTACATAATTTCCCTCTATGCACACATTTTTGAAGATATTGACAAATATGTACTCAGTGTTCACACTCATCAATAAAGTCTTATTATGTCTACTCTTTCAGGTTATCTAGATTTTATTCCTTCAAATATTTTATCTTACAATTAACATTATCTTGCAGTTTCAGTAGATGTTACAGAGTCCTTCAGGACATGGTGAAACAACATGGTGAAACAATTTCCACCGAAATTGCTAGTAAATGTATTTAATTATGTAATTACAAAAACACAGGTTGTTGAAGGTGGGAAGGAGAAAGTCTGAGAATGGATAGAAGAAACAATGTAAGAGGATGAGGAAGAGTGTGTATGTGAGGTGGGTGAGGAGGAAGAGGAGGAGGGCAAGAAAGAGGAAGAGGAGGGCAAGAAAGAGGAGGAGGAAGAAAAACAAAAAATTGCAAAGAGCAGAGCAGAGTAGTAATTCTTTGATCCATTTTGAGCTCCTATGATAGGACATGTTTTCGTTCATCAAAAGACAATGACGGAGAAATATTACATTTGTTTTGAGATTAAAAATGTACTTCTCCCTGAGAACTATATGTTTTGAACAATGTGTATTCTGTTTTTTGGTATAGTGTTTACTGACTGCTTGATTGTGTATATAATTTTGATCACTTTGTTTATGATTTGAAGATTTTTTTTATTAAGTTTTAACATTTACAGTACATTCATCACCTATATATTCATTACTCATATATATATATATATATATATATATATATATATATATATATATATATATATATATATATATATAATAAAAAATAATTATAATAACAAAAAACATACAATAAAGGAAAATGCATTTTGTTTATGATTTGAGAGCAGTGCTTGATTTTGAACACAGGTAAAACTGTTTTGCGAAAGTTTCATTTTGCAAGAGGAATCAGAGGTTTTGTAAATAGTGCTTGAAGATGAGGTTTTGTGTTTAATGGTTTCAGAAAATGGAGCAAGGTTTCAGAAATCGTGTTTTAGCAATTGAGAAAACCTGTTGTGGCTACATCAAGTTAATCTGATTACAGTTTTTTTCCAAATGCTTAAGCACAATTTTGAAAACAGGGCTCGGTTTTTCAAACCCCCTTCACACAATTAGCACAATACTACACCAAAGTAGCACAACACCTCAGATCATTTGTAAAATGGAACACTTTTGTCAAACTATACAATTTCTTATAAAAAACCTTATTTTGTTGTCATAACATAAACACAACCATCGGTCTGATTCTGTTTGAATCAGTTAAACGCTCATGTGCTCAACCTAAAACACTTAGCATTTACACAGAGAAAGTGTGAAAATAAATTCACCAACACCATATAACACCGATTGTGCAGACTAATGAAAATATTTATTTTCATGTACTCAAGTCAGTCAATACTGAACATTTCAACAAAACATTCATAAAACATTTTCCAGTTTTCATACAGTATTATTGAACATACCATACCGCTGTAAACGTATAGTAATACTGTAACATAAATTACATATCCAGTCCAGTACCGAATAAAAAAAATAAAATAAAACCTAAACATCTCTCCACCTAGCTGGATCTGGCCACAGGGCCTCATCTAAATATACATGAGACAGGGTCACGTCAACATTACAGGCTATATTTTCATTTGCAAGGCAACGTGGGAAGAATCTTTTGGAGTAACGAATCCACCCTTGTATGGATGCTGCTTCAATTTGATCACATGCTTCCTCCATAGCTTGAATGAGGGCCATCTGGACATAGGGCCGAGATCATAAACCTTCCACCGCATGCTGAGAAGAACTCCTCGATGGGGTTTAGGAAGGGGGGGTATGGTGGAAGAAATTGAACTGCAAATTGTGGGTATTGATGAAACCAGTTTTGGACCAGAGCAGAAGCATCTGGTCCCTTTGGTTTGCTTCTGTGATAATATTGTGTAATCTGCCTAAAAATGTAAGAATGAGTTCAGTGTTGTAAGGACCTAAGTTGGTATGGCAGCGGAGGACACCATTATGTGTAATGGCAGCACAAAGGGTAATGTTACCCTCACGTTGCCCTGGTACTTTGACCATAGCCCTGTGGCCAATGATGTTTCTTCCCTTTCTTCTCACTGTTGTCAGGTTAAATTCAGCCTCATCAATGTATATAAACTCATGCAGGACTTCCTACGCATTCATTTGCAAAACTCTCTGAAATACAGCAAAATATCACATTGTGTAGATTACAGATTGCTTACACACTAAAATTAAAAATAACACACAGTTACTGAAACTCTACACTCAAGGAGCAAAACTTTAGCCAAGATCTGCACAACTATAAGCACATTCTCAGCCTCACACTTTTTGCAAAACACTACACACATTGTTTTGCACAACACTAAACACACTTCTCTATATTAGACACAGAAATCTAACATAATGTCACTTCTTTGCCATTTCAAGACACTGCTTTCCAAAATACCACCCCTATAAACCAATTGATCAAACACAGCCACCAGGTCTGCAGACACTTAGGTGCTTAACTGTAAACTCAACAATCAGGTGCAAGTACTATAAAAAGGCAAAAGGTGAGTTTATTTGTCTTCAACAAAATGGAAGGCAATGTTGCAGTAAGAGGAAGAGGGAGAAACATCATTGGCCACAGAGCTAACGTGGTGGTAACATCACAATGTATGTTGCAATCATGTAGAATGGGGTCCTCCACCAGCATGCCAACTTAGGCCCTTACAACTAAGTGCTATGGTCAGATCCAGCTAGGCCAGAGATGATGCTTAGGTGTTTTTTTTTCTCTTATTTTTTATTTAAAATCATGCTTTTGTTTTGTCTCCACAAATGTTTTTGTTCATGTAATATATTGTATTTAGAATATGTTCTGATTAGTGCAAAATGTAACCTTTGGAAAGGCATGGATGAATTGAATGGTTTTACAATGTGGTGAGAAATAAATATTTTCATCAATGTGCAGTACTTGTCACAGACACGTCAGGTTCCACCTCACTGCAGTACCCACGCACTCAATCACCAGCCTTCTAATCACCGCCACCTGCACGTCATTAACTCTGCAATCACCAGCACCATAAAGCCACCACACTCACACACACTCACTGTCCGGTCTCGTTCGCACTACGACATATGTATGCTTACCTTAAGGACTCCCAAACGACTTACCTACCTGCTCCAGCGATCTCCTTCATCTCCTTCGTCTCCTGGTCTCCCCGTGTGCAAACCTACCTGTGTGTGTGAGTGTCTCCATCGTCTCCCTCCATTGCATCTCTCATCCAGCATCTGCAAGTTTAAAAGGACAGTATTATATCCCATTCATCTCTCATCACGCTATATCTGCTTGTTATCACTCTGTGCTCTACAACTTGTGAATAAATACTTAACTGGATTGCTTCTACTTCAGTCTCCGTGTCTCTGTTGTAACAGAAGACCGGACCATAACAACTTCACAGTATGAGCACCAACGACCCGTTTCAAGAGCTCGTGGACACGCTGCGCCGAGCACTCACACCACAGCTATCGTCATCTTCCTCCAGCAACGCTTCCACTCCAGCACCAGCCAGCACCGCTTCCTCACCAGCATTCACCGCCAGTCCCATGGCCAAACCGGCGCCCTACTCTGGATCGGCGGAGGAATGCAGCGGATTCCTTCTCCAATGCGAACTGGTCCTGGAGATGCAGCCGCAATTCTACACCACCGACACGGCTAAAATAGCGTTCATCATCTCGCAATTGCAAGGTAAGGCCCTGCAATGGGCAGACTCTCTGTGGACTCAAAAAGGCCCTGTGGTCAGATCATACTCGGCGTTCGTCTCTCACTTCCGGGAGGTCTTCGGGAAACCTCTGACGGATTCATCGACTGGTGAGAAACTCTACAATCTAAAACAACGTAATCTCTCTGTTAACGAATATGCCTTGCAGTTCCGAACGCTAGCCGCCACCAGCGGATGGAATGAACAAGCTCTCATCACATCATTCCGTCAGGGGTTGGAACCCAATATGCGGCTGCATCTCGCTGCATACGAGGACTCCATTGGACTTGAACGCTTTATCCAACTCGCCATTCGCGTGGGGTCCCGTATGCAGTCGTGTCTCCTAGAGCACCAGGGCCAGTCAACCATCACCAACCTCCTCCGTCGGTCCGAACCCGTCAGCCCTCCAGAACCAGCCACCGAACCCATGCAGATTGATCATTCTCGTCTCACCACAAATGAAAGACAAAGAAGGCTGACCCTGAACTTATGTTTATATTGTGGATTACCGGGGCATGTCATCTCTACATGCCCAACCCGTCCTCCTCGGCCCGTGGTGAGTGCAATTTTTCCCTCTATCCAAAAAATGAAACCACTCACTACTGTTGTAATCCTTGCTGCTGCAAACACCTCTGTTCCAGTGGTGGCGCTCCTCGACTCAGGGTCAGCAGGAAATTTCATCTCTGGTGCCCTCTGCCGACAACTCAACCTCAAAGTCTCCCCGTCTCCGACTTGCTATCAAATCCACTCCATCACGGGCAAACCCCTGAGCCGTAAGAACATCCGTCATTATGTGGGACCTCTTCAACTCTGTGTCGGCATCCTGCACTCTGAGAAGGTACATCTGCTGGTTCTGGAGGAATCCACCGCTGACGTGGTTCTAGGGCGCCCGTGGCTAGAACAACACAATCCCACCATCTCCTGGCGCACGGGCGAAGTCCTGAAGTGGGGCGATCACTGCTTTCCCGACTGTTTCCCAGCGCTTCCTGTTCCAAAGTCTCCACTCTCCAAGTCTCTCTCCATGAACGCCACCTCTATCGAAAGCCCTGTCGAGAAACGCTCCGTGGATGTTCCCCCGGACTACGCCCCCTTCAGTGACGTTTTCTGCCCGCAGCGCGCCTCCAAACTTCCTCCACACCGGCCATGGGACTGTGCCATCGATCTGCTACCGGGTGAACCAGTGCCTAGGGGACGCATCTACCCCCTATCACTACCGGAGGAGAAGGCCATGGAGGAATACATCAAAGAGGCACTCGAACAGGGATACATCCGCCCGTCTACTTCCCCTGCTGCTTCAAGCTTCTTTTTCGTGGCAAAGAAGGACGGAGGCTTGAGGCCATGCATCGACTACCGTGCCCTCAACAAAATCACCGTCAAATTCCGCTACCCACTTCCCCTCGTCCCAGCGGCCCTGGAACATCTCCGCGGTGCCACTGTGTTCACCAAGTTGGACCTCCGCAGCGCGTACAACCTCATCCGGATACGTGAGGGGGACGAGTGGAAGACCGCCTTTGTCACGCCCACCGGACACTACGAATATCTCGTCATGCCGTATGGCCTGGTCAACGCCCCCTCCGTATTCCAGGATTTCATTCATGAGGTGCTCCGGGAGTTTCTCCACAAGTTCGTTCTGGTATATATTGATGACATCCTCATCTACTCCCGGAGCTTGGCCGAACATCGCCACCACGTTGCGGAGGTCCTTCAACGCTTACGGCAGTTTCACCTCTTCCTAAAAGCTGAAAAGTGCTCCTTTCACCAGCCCTCCGTCCAGTTTCTAGGATACATCATTGACCACAGTGGCATCCGGATGGACGAGGGGAAGGTCACCGCTATCCAGTCCTGGCCCACTCCATCAACTATCAAAGAGCTCCAACGATTCCTAGGTTTCTCCAACTTCTACCGCAGATTTATCAAGAATTACAGCACCATCGTCAGTCCACTCACCAACTTACTCCGTAACCAGCCCAAGTCTCTGTCCTGGTCCCAACTTGCCACCAACGCCTTCGAGACCCTGAAAAGAGCCTTCACCACCGCTCCCCTCCTCATCCACCCTAACCCGGACCTACCATTCATCGTGGAAGTGGACGCCTCCACCACCGGAGTGGGAGCAGTCCTTTCACAGCAGCAGGGGACGCCAAGTAGACTCCATCCATGCGCCTTCTTCTCCCGCAAGCTCAACCCGGCGGAGGTCAATTATGACATCGGTGACCGCGAACTCCTGGCCGTCAAGCTTGCCCTCGAGGAGTGGAGGCATTGGTTGGAGGGGGCTACTCATCCGTTTCAAGTTCTCACTGACCATAACCTCGAATATCTGAAGGCTGCCAAAAGACTCAACCCTCGCCAAGCTCGCTGGGCCATGTTTTTCTCGAGATTCAATTTCTCCATCTCTTACCGCCCTGGTTCTAAGAACACTAAAGCTGACGCTCTGTCTCGTATCCATTCCCCTGAGGAAAAGCCCGAAGAGCCTGAAAAGATCCTGCCGGAGTCTATCTTCGTGAACCCTATCCAGTGGTCTGAAGAAACCATTCCCTCCTCCAATGCCTCCACACGCACTCCGCCGGGTTGCCCCCAAGGCTTGCAATATGTCACACGGGCACGTCGCACTCCACTTCTGCACAATACCCACTCATCACTTGGCACTGGTCACCCGGGGGTCAATGAGACCCTCTCGTTGCTCAAACAACGCTTCTGGTGGCCCAACATGGCCAACGACGTCAGAAGGTACGTGCAGGGCTGCAGGGAGTGCGCCATCTCCAAAAGTCCACGCCATCTTCCCACCGGCAAGCTACTTCCTCTGCCCGTTCCTGAGCGACCCTGGTCACACCTGGGAGTGGACTTCGTCACCGATCTCCCTGAGTCTGACGGTCACACGTGCATCCTGGTGGTGGTAGACCGCTTCTCTAAGTCCTGCCGTTTGATACCCCTGGAGGGTCTACCTACCGCTATGGCCACAGCAGAGATGCTATTCAACCATGTTTTTCGCTATTATGGAATACCTGAAGATATAGTCTCCGACAGAGGACCCCAATTCATTTCCCACGTCTGGAAGGCCTTCTTCTCCCTCCTGGGTGTGACCGTCAGCCTGTCATCTGGATACCATCCTCAGTCGAACGGGCAGACGGAAAGGAAGATCCAGGAGTTTGGCCGCTTCCTGCGTACCTTCTGTCACGGCCACCAGAACTCCTGGAACCAGTACCTGGGTTGGGCCGAGTACGCACAGAACTCCCTCCGTCAAGCCACAACTGGACTAACACCCTTCCAGTGCGTACTCGGCTACCAACCCCCGCTGTTCCCCTGGGATGGGGAACCCTCCAACGTCCCTGCAGTCGACTACTGGTTCCGGGAGAGCGAGAGGGTATGGGACTCAGCTCACCACCAACTGCAGAGAGCCCTGCGCAGACGCAAGAGGACAGCCGACCTTCGGCGCTCCGACGCTCCAGTCTATCAACCGGGGCAGAAGGTCTGGCTGTCCACCAGGGACATCAGGATGCGTCTGCCCTGCAAGAAGCTGAGTCCCCGCTTCATTGGCCCGTTCACCATCCTTCGGCAGATCAACCCCGTCACTTACCGTCTCCAACTCCCTGCACAGTATAGTAGAATTCATCCTACTTTCCACGTTTCTCTACTAAAACCTCACCACCCTTCTGTTGTTCCCTCCACAGAACCTGACGTGGCAGCCGCCGAGCCCCCCCTTCCACTCATCCTGGAGGACGGCACAGCTTACGTGGTTCATGAGATCCTGGATTCCCGGCGCCGTGGTGGTCAGCTCGAATACCTCGTTGACTGGGAAGGTTATGGCCCCGAGGAACGCTCATGGGTGCCCAAGAATGATATCCTTGATCCTATCCTATTACAGAACTTCCACGCCAATCACCCGGACAGACCTGCCCCACGACCTAGAGGACGACCACCACGGCGTCGAGGTCCGCGGCCCTCAGGAGCGGGCCGTGGGAGGGGGGTACTGTCACAGACACGTCAGGTTCCACCTCACTGCAGTACCCACGCACTCAATCACCAGCCTTCTAATCACCGCCACCTGCACGTCATTAACTCTGCAATCACCAGCACCATAAAGCCACCACACTCACACACACTCACTGTCCGGTCTCGTTCGCACTACGACATATGTATGCTTACCTTAAGGACTCCCAAACGACTTACCTACCTGCTCCAGCGATCTCCTTCATCTCCTTCGTCTCCTGGTCTCCCCGTGTGCAAACCTACCTGTGTGTGTGTGAGTGTCTCCATCGTCTCCCTCCATTGCATCTCTCATCCAGCATCTGCAAGTTTAAAAGGACAGTATTATATCCCATTCATCTCTCATCACGCTATATCTGCTTGTTATCACTCTGTGCTCTACAACTTGTGAATAAATACTTAACTGGATTGCTTCTACTTCAGTCTCCGTGTCTCTGTTGTAACAGTACTGATCTTGTGTTTTTTTGTCAATATATTCATGTGCATTACTCTAACAATATCTCTGAAAAAATCAAACCCAGACTATATCATTAGAAAAGTATAAAAGTTACAAGTGTTTAAGATTGAGCACAGCAGTGTGTAAATGAATCAAACAGAATCAGAATGTATGAACCATGTGTGCTCCATATGGTGTCAAAGTTGGGTTTTGTTACAGTTTTTCTTGATTGTTTACACACATTTTCTGAAAGCATGCCTCATACTCTCAGAACTCTACACACAAATCAAAAAACACACACACAATGGGCAAAACCCCTCAATTCTCCTGCAAAATGAAACTTTACAGTCAAAACAATGTTCTTTCTTCTCAAAATGGTATTTTGTTTTCAAATGACACACACAATCCATCATATGAATAGACATTTATAAGAACCAGTTGAACACTGATGTGCTCTATGTAAAACACTATGATGATTGGAAAACACTTCTCCATTCATCATAATGACTTTGGTCTTTATTTGGTTCAGAGTTACACTTACTACAGACAGTACATAAGTGTGTTGTAAAATATTTGTAGTATATATATATATATATATATATATATATATATATAGTCAGAACACACAAATACACGGTAACAAATATGTACAGTGCACATCCCAACCAATGCAAAGTTGCACATACAGTGGTATACATACAAAACAACAGAAGAATTTACTGTATACAGTTACAGTAAAAAAAAAAAAAAAACTATGCTGCTCTGCCTCTGTTTCCATTGTTGGCATCCATTGCTCCAAAACAGAAGAGCTCACCTGTTGCCCTTTTATGCTAAAGCTCTGTTTGCTAATTGTAAAAATGTGTGACAGGTGTTTGCCCATGTGATGAGTCAGTGTGCATATTTGAATGGCAGTGTGTTCCTTGTGAAAACAAGAGATTTTTCTGCCTGAAAATTGTGCCAAATGCAGAGAATTGTGTGTAGTGTTTTGAAAAAAGTGTGTTTTAGAACTGCAATATGAGTGTAAAGCAGGAATTGTGCTTGTAGTTTAGCAGAATTGGTTCAGGGGGTTGGTGCACGAGTTACATGTTGTGGTCATTGTGTCTCAAGTACCAATATTTGTGTGTAAACAATTGAGAAAAACTGTAAATTAATGCAAAGTTTTAAATGAAGTGTTTCATTTTGCAAAAGAACTGAGGTGTTCTGCTACTAGTGTGTGTGGATCTGTGAATTGTGTGTAGTGTTTTGACAAAATGAGCCTTGTTTTTTAAAATTGTGCTTACGCAATCGTAAAAAACTGTAATATACTGTAGGTCTGCTATACAGTAAAATTACATGTACAGTAAAAAGGTTATGTGTGCAGTACACAATACTACAGTCAGTGAACAAAATATGCCACCACATATTCACACTGCAGGACTTTCACCCTGCCTGAATTTCTTTCAAATGGAAAGATTCACTTTATACAGTTGCTTCATCAGAACTTGATGTTTTTTAAGGGTATGGGCTAATGTTGACAGAGAGACCTGTTGGACATTATTGAAAATTTAGTGATCATTGACAATACTGGTTAGAATTTCTCTAAGTCTGATTGCATTATTGGCCAAAACGAGGTTTATGATCTCTCTCTCTTGCTCCTGTGTGAATATACCTCCTACCTGCTTGGTGTTCTCGATGTTCAATCCTATGTTGGCCAAACAAAATACATGTAGCTTACTGTAAAATGATACATGAATACATACCAAAACTGTTGATATAGTACATGCAGTAAGCTATGGATTTTCTGTTGACAGAAGATAAGTCTGTCACCTGCATGCTCTTGACAAACTATTGATGCCACCGTGTACCTGCTTAGGTTAGGCTGTACTCTCAGTCCAGCCTCCCGCAGTTTTAGTCCGTGATTTATTAAATGTCCACAATTGTAGCACGAATTTCGTTACACAGTTTTGGTTGTCTTCTTCTTTGTGCATGTCCTACCCCTCCTCCAGGTCTTCCTCTCCCTCTCCCTCTTCCTCTTCCTCTTCCTCCACCTTGTTCTCTCTGGATTCCCCCTCTCATCCGCGCTCTCCCTCTTCCTCTGACACCGTCCACTTTTGTTGAAGACAGGTGAACTTACCTGTTGCCTTTTTATAGTGCTTAAACTTGATGTGTCTACAATTAAGCACCAGTGTGTGTGCAGACCTGGTGGCTGTGTTTAATCATTTGGTTCATGGGGTGTGTTCATTTGAAAGCCTTTGCTTTCAAATTGCAAGGAAATGACATCATGATAAATTTCTGTGTCAAATGCATACAAGTGTGTTTAGTGTTTTGCAAATCACTGTGTGAAGTGTGAAGGTGACAGTTGTGCAAATCTAGGCCGGTGTTTTGCTTCTTGAGTGTAAGGTTTTGCAAATTGTTAGTTTTAATTTTAGTGTGTAAGCAATTGAAAAAAAAACGTAACTGGTTAAAATATTCACAATTAATCAAAATTAAAAATCATAATAAGTTATGAATAATTATTCATATTTCCCCTTTGAGCTAATATCGCTACAGGGCTCCTGAGTGTGTTATTGGTACATCACTATCATACTCAGTGATATTTACACTGCTCGACTTCAGAAGAAGGTCATCTGCATTTTAAAAGACACCACTCATCTTGGACATCATCTGTTCTCCCTCCTATCCTCTGGGAGAAGATACAGACTAATAAAATTCAAAACAAACAGACTGAAAAACAGCTTCTTTCCCCAGGCAGTTAAATGCTTAAATGTATAATAAATGTATAATATAATAATAATTTCTCAGTATTCATATACTGATTTTAATTTTCTGACTACATTTTACAGCTGTTGTCCTATGTTATGTTATGGAGCTAAAAACCTTTTCATGTCATTGCAGGTCAACCTGCTTAAAGATTATGGAGACTGACCCCGACCGGACACCATCCGGTCATCATCAGGGCCACACCAGCATTACAGTTTTTTACAATTGCTATAGAACACATTTCTCAATATTCGGTCACTTGTTCAAAACTCTTCACACAGTTCTCCTAACCAGCTTTCATCTTGTCACAGCAGTTAATTTCACATTCAAAATGCACTAAATCTACCAAAACACTTAATTCATGTCCTGAAACAACTCCTTCTTCCAGAACACTAGCAAAGTTGGCCTAAAAAAACACTAACTTAATAAAAACAGACCTAAAAGAACACTAACATCAGGTAGCATTATACAATGATTTCTTCTATAACATTTTTTTTAACGAAACAAAAATAACACTCTCTATTGTTTATAATTCACTGCAGTTTATGTTACATGAACCATGTTTACATAACAGTAAAAAATTATTCCAAAGTTTTCCCCTTTGAATGGATCATGAAATTGAAAGACTAATGCTTGTGTAGGTGTTCAGTTTAATCTAATTGCTTTGATAGTATTTGATTTTTTTGATTCAGAATACATTTCATTACAATATTACTGTAGAAATGCAGCATACTTCTGTCTTATTCAGTTTTGTATTATGTTATTGTTTTGAACTTAAATTTAACAGTTTTGAAAACAGTATGTAAAAATGTGCGAATTGTACAGTGTTTTAGCTTTTGTTGTGTCGAAATGAGAAAAGAATAAATGGAATTTGAAAGATGTAGTCATTGAATGCATTGTTCCACAGTTTACCCCACATAGATTTCTGTTGTGCTGTGTGAAGAGTTTTGAAAAAGTGACCAAAGCATTGAGAAATGGGTCCTAGCGATTGTAAAAAACTCTAAACACACAGGGTGCGTCTCATACAGCTCCCTATTAGTTAGGGTATTGATCAAGGTGTCAGCCATTGTAAGGAGATATCAGTTCTGCTCTTCATTAACACCATGACATTATATAAAGAGGATGTTGTCATGTTGCTGGAAATAGAGTCATTAGTGTCCAAATGTGTAATGAGCCAGGGTCCTTGCCAGTGCCTGAATTTGTGTACACAATATACTGATTCAAGAGCTCATGAGCTGATTGAGACGCACACTAAGGAAAAACACAATGCTGCCAGCTGACACTATATGGTCAACCAGGCTGGAGAAAGTGATCGGCTTCACACTGAGAAGATGCAGGAGGCTGGAGGAGATGGTGATCTGCAGAAGTAAACAGACAGCTGCAGCATGTACTTGATAAGTACAGGATGTCTAATGTTTGTTTTCGAGATGATGATGTTAATGTAATATAAGGATCTGCTATGGGAACCTTTATGGCATTATTAATTTTTTTTTTTTTTTTTTGCCTCTGATTCCAGACTTTCAAATTCTTCTGTTAACCTAAATGTAGGCCTACCTCAGATTTGATCTGTAAGACACATATCTGTCATGTTTCCCCAAAGACAGTATACCATTTTCAGTGAAAATTGTGTCATTTCTAAATGCAAACCTGAAGCAGAGTTTATTTGCACAGAAATATGTCTCCTTTGTTTGAACACAGAGTAGAAACAATCCAGTCTGACAGCGCATGCTTGAATCTTTTGTAGAAAGAACTGTAGTGTAGAAATGTGCTGCATGATGTATAGCACCTAGAATACTATATATAATTTTACATTTACGCAACTTTGTTTACTTCCACTGTGCCCACCTACAGTTTAAGAATACATTCTGTGCTAATGCATTATCCAGTCTTGCATGAACAATAAAGCATGCATAATTACATTTTTCCCATGTGTCTGACAAAGACAGATTCTTAAAAAAAAAAAAAAAAAAAACCATTTATGAAATTACTTTCATGATTTTTGTATTTCACCAACTTCACACAAATTTCCAGCACCAAGGAAAACACTTCCTAATTCCGTTGTGAGTATAAGGACAATAAAGGCTTTCTGTTCTATTACATTACATTATGTTCATTTTACCCATGTGTTTGTGAGAAACCCTTGATTTGATTTTTAGTATTATAGTTTTTTCATTGATGGTCTATCGAATATCAGTGCTCAACAGCTGATAAGAAAAATGACATTGAACAAAACGTTTATTGAAAAACGTGAAAATAACATCACCCCTTCACCCCTTCTGACATTTACAGTCATTGGGGATTTTGAAAATGCCACATCACATGCTGGTGCTGGTTTTTGCACTCATTTATATCACTGTGATTGGTGGGGTGCACAGTGATATACATGAGCGCAAAAAACAGCACCAGCATGTGATGTGGCATTTTAGAGGACTGAACAAAACCTTGCCAGAGCCGTGACGCGCCGCAGACATGTGCAGTGTAAACAAGGCTTAAACAAGGCTTCTCGTGGACAGAAGAGCGAACTCGGAAGCCACGCTCAACATGACAAGACGATAACAGTGTCAGAGGTTTGTCACATAACCAAGAATATACAGACCGAAGTGACAGAACCCCGACAATAATTGTACTGATTATGAGCATAACTGTGAAAATCATAAATTTAACAACTTAAATATTGTAATTTATCTTATGTTTAGCTAAATTTAGCTTCACAAATTTATAATACATAATTTACAGTAGTACATTATGGTTGTAATTTTGTATCTGCTGTATAAAAGCATACATGTAAATTATTCAAGACCTTAGCCTCCTCCTACAGTGCTCAGCAGATGTAAAAACAATAGGCTATATGAATTTCATGTTAAGGTTTAATCATTAAATGTAATTATTAGTTGAACTTACTAGACAATATTACAGTAGACTCATTGTAACTAATGTTCACAATTAGGACTGAATGTAACAATGCTGGAACTGGAAAGCCTCTGCATTCATGATGATGGGTTTTCTTTCTTTCTTTCTTTCTTTCTTTCTTTCTTTCTTTCTTTCTTTCTTTCTTCCTTACTGTTTCTTCTTCAGGACTATCTCTTTATTTTTTCTCCATCTTCTGTTCTCTATTGTGGCATTTATTTATTTATTCTCTCAAGGGAAGCACTGCACTTCAGACACAAAGCAGCTGCAAACTGTTGTGCACTCAAGGAAACTTGAGACTAATAGCCAAATATGCTGAAGAATAAATTAACTAAATGAACAACATATATGTGCAAATTTAATCAAACTTAATATTCTTAGTTTAATTTAAATCTTAGTCCCCTAATACAATCTGGAGCAAAATATGTTTAAACAAGAAGGAACCATGATTATACAAAAACAACCAAAAGTTGCTTTCTTCTTTTGGATTTTGTGTGCAGTCCATTCCACTACTAGCTGTTGCTATTTGTCTGCTCATGAAAACAGCCTCACCAACAACTAGAGGCCAGCAGTGTTTATGGGATGGATTTTATATGAAGAGCAAATTAAGTTAATCAAAATAATTCAATCACATAATAAAATGCCAGACATTCTCATGTTGGATTTCAAAACGGGATTCCTCTGTCTTACTGTATTAATTGTACATCTCGAAAAACAAATTAGTCATAAAAATGCAGATTTTTAAAAAAAAAAAATATATGCCTAGTTTCATAGATAAGTGTAGCATATCCACTCAGTACCTACAAAAAGTCCCTGGGAGCAAAATCTGAAAACGAACAGGAAGTGAGATTTTCTCATTTCCAGGCATGGTACTTTAACGAACTCCTCCTAGAGATTTTATCAGATAAACATCATATTTGGTCAGTCTAATCTAAAGGCCTTTGCGACATTAAATTGTGAAGATCTTGAGTTTTCATAGAAGGGCATGTCCGTGGCAGCCTGACAAAGTCTGATGTTTTGCCATGAAACAGGAAGCTGTTGTAAGTCAGTCATACAATCAGTGTTCCGAAGGGCACTTCGGAGTGAAAACAATCATGGCTGCCGTACTGAAGGCTCATTCCAAACTGAAGTGCTCAAAACTGGCCACTTCAAATCTCGTAAAGATGACGCAGAAGTGCGTTCCAAAAAAAGAGTTTTTTTTGACCCCTACACCCTTCATGTCTTCGAAGCTCTCACTCTGGAGGGTAAACCCTTTGAAGGGATTAGGGCATAGGGATGAGCCCTTCCGAATGGAACGCAGAAACTGTCCAACCTGCCCCAAACTTCACATGTGTGATAATAGTCCTGAAGACATCTGCACGCAAATATTCAGTTAGAATAGCACCACCTTTTAGCAACAGGAAATGTGATGCTTTACACTGTAATTCACTCCCCGACACACATTTAAATATGCCATTAAGTACCAAACATACTAGAAACACATTAAATCATGCAACACTTGGGTTCGTGCCAATTAACGCCACAAATTAGGAAGCTGTAACTCAGGCATACAATGTCCAGTCTGCTCCAAACTTCATATGTTTGAGAAGAGTCCTGCCCTGAACACATCTACAATATTCAGTTATAGTAATAGCGCCACCCACTGGTAACAGGAAGTGGTGATGTGATGCACTATTAGCAAAATACTAAAATATGCAATTAAATGCTAAATATGCTAGCAACACTTAGCTGAGTGCTAAAGCATGCTATTATTGTCATGAAACAGAAAGTTGTTGTAACTCAAGCATATAATGTCCAATCTGCCTCAAACTTCACATGGTTGATAAGTGCCTTGGCCTGAAGACATCAACAAGCCAAAATTTAGTTATAGTCATAGCGCCAACATCTGGTAGCAGGAAGTGTGGCAAATACAAATGACTGATGTAATCCTCCTATACCTAAAAGCATATTGCCCACTGTGCTCTGTTTTCCTAAAGCCACCACGTGGAGGGTGGCTCAGGTGTGAGGGCCTTTTCATCACTGCTTGCAGCTTCAATTATGCTATTTGTATCTTTGATTTTTAAATATATAATTTATTGTATTATATCTATTTCAGATTTACACTTAATTTTAATTTTTAAAATTCGACCAGTGGAAAAGTGGCATAGCACAAATCAATTTCATTTGATGCACTGCAAAAACGAAAAAAAAAAGAAAAAAAAAATCATATTTTAAGGGATAATCCAGATTTGTTTCTGTGGGTGGGTTTGTAGCATGTTTTAGTTCAGTGTCCCAGTTGTTAGTTTGTTGCTATGGCTTTTCATTGTTTGATTAATTTGCACACCTGTTGTTCATTTCATTGATTGGTTTGTTCTGTGTATTTAAGCCCTTTGTTTCTTTCAGTTCTCATCACACTTTACTTGGTTGTTTTATTTGAGTTTCTAGTCTTGAGTTTTGTTAAATAAAATCTGTGCATTTAGATCCGTTTCCTCATCGTTGCTGCAACCAACGGTAACAGAAGAACTGACCTCACATAATGGATGAGGTTATTGAATGAGTTCACATCCTCCTCCTCTCCTAGGGGGAAAGCTCCTTTTGAGAGACACACACAGGCATTACTAAATTTATTCCGTTTTGTCCAATACGACAACAAAACCCTGTGTAGGTTTTATATGAGCGTGCCTGCTCAGAGACAGATCTCGAGGGAGCTTCCAGGAATATGTGGACTAGGTCCAGTTACTCTGTGTATCCCCCTATACCATCAGGGAGATGGAGGATCACCACACTACAGCCCACATAGCGCTCATTGTACCAGCCACTGCCTCTGTCCTTGCGGACGTCCAGCCCGAGCCCACCGCAGACAAGGAGCCCGAGCACACCACGATGCCAGCACCAGAGGAATAACCTGAGCCTAAGATCAACCTTGAGCCTGATAAAGACTCTGACCAGGTGCATAGGCTGGCAACATTGTCTGTTAAAGAGGATTGAGGGGATGGTGTGGAGCCATGTCCCATCAGCTACAGTGGATGAGGATGCACTGAACTTTGAGGTCTTTTGAGGATATGGTGGATAGGATATTAGTACCAAGCCAGTTTGTGACCCAGCACTGAGTTAATAAAATCTGTGTTCCTGGGCTCTCTCCCACCTCCTCTGCCTGTTCTGAGTTTGCCATGACAGCTGTTCCTGAAATGTCTGCCTGTTCCATGTTGTCCAAGAGGGTCATTCCTGAGAGTTCTGTCTGTCCTGTATCTACCTGGAAAGCCATCTGTGAAACACCCTGGCTTCACTTCGGCTGTTTGTCCCCATGGCTCTACCTTGTTCTCTTGAATTTTCCATGTCACCCTGTCCCAGTGGCTCTTCGACTCTGTCTGTGGTCTCCACAGCCAGCAGGTCTGTCTCGGTCGTTGTCCCCCTGGTTCCGCTATTCATGCCTACACCATGGCTCCTTGCTCCCTTGACTCCACCATGGGTGTTTGTCCTAGCCTGGGGATTCCACCCTGGCTCCTCCCTGGATTCTACCTCCATCTCCTCCCTGGACTCTCTCGCTGGTTGCTCCACCTTTGCTCATTTGAACAGCTCCTTTGCCGGCTCTGCATCCCCCTCCTAAGCCCCATCCCGCCCTTCTCTGTTGGACTTTGTTTTTTGTTGTTATAGTTAAGGTGTGTTGTTGTACCTTCATGATGGGGGGGATATAAGGTATAATCTGGGTTTGTTTTTGGGGTGGGTTTGTTACGTGTTTTAGTTCTGTGTCCTAGTTTTCAGTTTGTTGCTTGGCTCTTTTTTGTTTGAATTTGCACACCTGTGGTTCACTTCTTTGATTGGTTTGTTCTGTGTATTAGAGCCCTGTGTTTTTGTTTTGTTTTTTTCCATTACATTTTACTTGGCTTTGTTCCTGCTTCTTGTCTTGAGTTTTGTTAATACAATTTTAAACTGCTGTGTTTAGATCCATTTCTTCATGACACCTATTCTTAGCTCCAACAGTTTTTTTTTTTTTTTTTTTTTTTTTTTTTTTTTTTTTTTTTTTGTTTTATATTGCAGTTAAAGAATACACAATTGTTGTATATCAAACAATTAAGACTTTATGTACTGCCAGTATTACAAAAAAAAGAAAATGCGTGAAGATGTATTCTCTAAAAGCAATTGTAATATCTTATGTTGCTTTGGTAAGTTCAAATTATTTAAGGATATCAAGTAAATATTTAAGGAAATCAAGTAAAAAGGACATAGGATTAAGAATTTACAGTGTAAAAGCTGCACAAATACAATACAATTTGGCATGAAATCATGTTTTATTAAAAATGTTTAAATGCAATTAAACGCTTTTGAATATGTAAAAAGTTCGAATAGAGTTTTTTTTTTTTTTTTTTTTTTTTTTTTTTTTTTTTTTTTTTTTAAATCCGTGGTGGCACTTGGATAATTGATTATAGTTTTCGTCGACAGATCCACGGATTTCTATAATAAGCCTACTAAACGGTAGATTTGAAGTTCTAGTTTTTTGCACATCAGATGACGTCTAACGTCGCACTGTGATGCTTTTGACTACTGGGGTAAAGGCACACAAGTGATCGTCACAAGTAAGTTCTTTTCTTCTTTCACCTCTCAAATTTTGTTGCTTAGCTATATGAAATTTAAAAAAAAAAATACTGTCATCTGCAGACCAAAAGTGCTTGATATCACTGTTAGAGGATTGTTTATTGTATTCCCATTTTTCGCATCTCTAGGCCTATTGTTTTTATAAACTGTCCTGGATTATTTTGATGTTGCATTAATGCAAACTGTGTTTTAAATAAATTTTTTAAACACTGGAATTCATCTTTTAAACCTATAGAGCCATGCAAATGCGCGTAATGCTGCGAAATACTTATATATTAATGCCGAAAAAAAATTTCTCCAGGCCAGGCTTATTTTATTTTTATTTTGTTTTATTTATTTATTTATTTCCACGCAAGGTTTAAATGACTAATTGTTAAAAATATGTGCAAAATTATAGCTTAGGTGTTTTGGGGCTGAAATCTGTTCAGCAAATTAAACAAAGACATCATTTTGTTGCATAATATTTTTAATTTAATAGATCTGTCGAGGGCAATATCGAGGGTATTTTGGCTTTGTAAAGTCTTTGCTTAGTTTGTTGAACAGATTTCAGCCCCGTATTAAAACCCGTATTAGCACGTTTCATTTTTTTAATGTCAACAGTTCAAACGGTAACAGATTTTATTAAAAACATTATCAACTGAGCTGTAATATAAAGGCCTAATGAGAAACTTTCTCGTAATAATGATCTTAGGCCATATCTCCCATAACAATGAAAAACTTTGTCTTGGCTACTGAGAAACTTTCTCATAATAAAACTTTATCGTTGACTTATACTTTTGAGAAAATGTAATTATTCTAAATGGTATATGTAAATGTAGGCTATTTCTTCTTCTACATCATGAATATCGTAAGGACATTTAACTTTGAATTACAAACGGAACTTCTCTGTAATAGGCTCTGATTGGTATTCAGCGGTCTGACTGAACCAGTGTTATTCCGGGAAAAAAAGACCTTTGCCTGGTATGTTTCTCACCTATTAGCTCGCAGACTCGCTCTCTCGTTTAAATGTAAATAGGGTCATCTTGCGTTTCAGTTATGAATTGTAGTGAAAATAACATACGCCATTTATAAATGTAATATTGTTGCCGTGTTCTTCCTTGTTGCTAAACCGATTGTTTTGCAAAACTTTTAAGGTTTTTAAGGTTTTAGTCAGTAGCTATAGCTAAATATAGCCAAGTTCCATTTGTTGAGGTCTGAATGACTGCGGTTATGACGTTACAGCGTGTAAATAGGCTATGCATTGGCGTATTTAAATGTAGTTAGTTGTAAATTTTGAAGTAGGCCTAGATTATACAGAGCCCCAGACATGACATGCAGGAAAAAATAGTAGGCTAAATCGTGCGCACGTTTTAATTTTTTTTTTAATTTATTTATTTTTATTTTTTATTTTATTTTTATTGCATGTCATGTGCGGGGCTCCATATTACACAGTTTGAATTAGGCTACAATTAGTGTTATATAACTATATAGTTTCAGTTAGGAGAATTCTGATTGCTGGTGCTGATGGGATGGTAGATCATTGATACTGGGAGCTGGGCCATTACCCTACTGAATATGAGCAAAACAGGTTTTGGGCACTCGATTTTAATATTTTATTACACAACTAATATATTACTCAATTTAATTAAAAAACATTTAATTAAAAAGAACATAGGCTAATAGCTTACTTTTCACAGATATTTTGCAAGACATTTGCTCAAGGGCAATGTGACATTAGCATTTGGGATATATTCACCAATCGCTAATTGTTTAAAGTTTCAAACCAGGACAATGTGGCTGTGGATTTCATTTCAGTAATGATTTTATTTTATTTTATTTATTTTATTTTGATTTGTTGATTTACAATAATAACTAATTTATTCATTAATCCTGCGTGAATATATAATTGATTCCAGATAAAAATGTTTTAGGGGACATTCTGGGGATGCTGAAGCACCTGCTATGTCCAGTAGGTCCACTGTATTTTGCTTCATCGGTGTGTGTGTATACTAACCTGCATGTGTTTTGTGTGGTTTCACCCTTTTAGGTGTAGATCCCAAACCCCCAGTAGTGTCTATGATGTCTCCATGTCAATCTTCATCTGATACCCTAATTCTTGGCTGTCTGGCCTCTGGGTTTTTACCTGCTGAATCTGTCAGATTCAAATGGATGGATCAGAAAGGAAATGCCTTGACTGATTTCATCCAGTACCCTACAGAAACAACTGGAGGCAAGATGTTGACAATCAGCCACATAACTATTAATCAAGCTAATCAAAGTAAAATTATGTGTGCTGCAGAACACCCACTGAAAACAGTCAGCGAAACATTCATAACAGGTAACAACAGACGAGAACAGAATGGACGTTTAACTAAACTGTTGTGGTAAAATTAGGGAAATTTTAAGATTGCAAAATGTCAGATGTCCTCCACATAGTTTAATTGTATATAAACTTGTTTTAATTGCAGTGACTCCACAAACACCAACCCTGAGTTTGGTTCCTGTTGTAACTCCAAAAAGAACATCTGTCATGTGTGTTATTGAGGATTTCTACCCCAAAAACCTCGCTGTACAATGGAAAGTAAACAATAACATCACAAGCCAGCTAAAACCGGAAAGCAAACAAAATAAAGATACAGGTCTTTACACAGCATACAGTTTTTATGAAGTCAGCAGTGAGACTTGGCATACAAAAACTGACTATACCTGTGAGGTCACACATCAGAAAAATACGATTCCTGTGACGAAGAACTTCGAAGGTAAATCATTTAATGCTGATTTGCTCTCTCTAGTTCACGCTCTCACTTCTGTTTCAAATTCACACAAAGATACACTCCTTCAAACCCAATTCACAGATATACAACAATTCAAATTTACACATGGAGTCATATTTACTTTCTTACTCCCTTGTAGCTAAATTAACATTGCTGCTGAAGCCACCAATTGAGAGAGAACTATTTGTCAATAACAAAGTTATTTTGCAAGCTGTTGTTTCTGGAGAAGTAAAAAAGACTTCAGTGTCGTGCACAGTGAAGGATGTAAAAGTAGCGGATATCACACCAGGAAATATCGTCTCTTCTAAAGACACTCCACCGTTTATAATCCACAATGTCACCATTGATACACAGAAATGGTTTAATGGTGAAACTGTCACCTGCACCATCCATGACACAAATAATAACAGAGACATCAAGCAGGAAATCCATTTTGATAAAGGAGGTAAGTCAATGTAACTTCCAAATAATTGACTTTGTGGCTGTATGTGCATTTGTAGATTTATTGAATATTTTAATGAATCTTTTTTTTATCCAATTCAGATAAAAGCAAACCCAAAGTTACCATTTACAAACCTGATAATGGCACAGATTATGGTTCTCTGGTGTGTGAGGTCACAAGCCCTAAACTTGGCGATGTCTATATCATGTGGAAGGTGGGCAATGAGTCTATTGAGGGCAGAACCAGTGCTCCCATCCTTCGAGAGGACTCCACATCTGTTGTCAGCATCCTAACAATCCCAAAGAAAACATATGAAAAACCCCAAACCACCGTCACTTGTGCAGTCAAACATGCCAACATGGACAATATGGCATCTCCACTACAAGTGACAACAAGCCTAAGTAAAAATATAGAATGTCCAATTGATTATTAGCAATCATGAAAAATCATAACATTTCGGTGCTTTTGTCCTGTTGCTTTCTTGTCAAGATATGTATCTTTGATGTTGTTTTTGTGCATATTTCTGTATGTCTGTATCACTTTTACTGCATGGGTCAAACATCAAAGCCAAATTAAACTCAAAACTATGTTTAAATAATTGCATGCAAATAAATATGGACTAAAATATAATCAGCATAATATCACAGTGGAAAAAAAAAAAAAAAAGTTTTCAAGAGAGAAATTAATTCTGACCTGTGTGAATGTGATACCTTTCTTAAAACTGCTCATTTATGTTTTGTCCTGTGCTTACTGTGCTGCTGTTTGCATTTTCATGTCCTCTGATATAACAGTTTTATGTTCTATGTTTCACATCCAAAATAATTCATTTCAATTTGACTTTATGTTGTTACAATATTAAGCAATAAATCTTTGTGTTTGCATGATTTCGTTCAGCTCTCATGTTTCTTGCAGTCACTTTGTGTGCTTTATTTTCTGGTCCCTTTTTATCAGTTTTTAGAGAAACAAGAATATTTTTCATATCCATTCAGCATTCAGATTTTTGTTGTTGTAAGGATGTGTGATATTTTATGTGTATTATCAGTGAGTCAGTATTATATACTGTCTGAGCTGAAAATTGAAGGTTACTTGACAGCTGCATATTATAAATGTAAGAATATGCTTATGCGTATTTTTATCAAATGTATGGTGCAATGGACTAACAATGAGTAACATAGTCATGGCAATGTATATGTTTGTCTCTTCTGTGTACTCTGCTGTTTGTGCAAATGAATGTATGCAAGTACATTTCTGCAGTACATGTGGCCACTGTGTTCTTGAGTGTTTAATGTCACACTCTTAGAAGCCTATAGTAAAGACCTTAAATTCAGGATGATTTATGATCTTCTATATGTGTTGCACAATGCTTATCATGTACATTTATTTATATATTTATTTAGTTTTTTTTTTTTTTCAGCGGAGCCACCTGAGCCAGAGAAGGGTTTTGCTCTGAACTGTAATAATGATGTTCTGGAGGAGGATGAGTTCAGAAGTCTCTGGTCCACTGCCACTTCATTCATCTTCCTCTTCCTCTTTTCTCTGACATACAGCGCTGCACTCAGCCTCTTAAGGGTAACTCAAATATCAATAAATAGAGCACATGACATTTAAATAAGATAATTAAGCTACAGTTATAATGACTCTACTTTGGATTGTATTATGTAATTAAAGTCTATTTATATTGTTTTTTTTGTTTGTTTGTTTTCCAGATGAAGCAGTGATGATTTTTTTAAAAAAACTTCTGAAAACTCCAAGGTTTCTGATGGTGTTGATTCTACATAATTTCCCTCTATGCACACAATGATATTGACAAATATGTACTCAGTGTTCACACTCATCAATAAAGTCTTATTATGTCTACTCTTTCAGGTTATCTAGATTTTATTCCTTCAAATATTTTATCTTACAATTAACATTATCTTGCAGTTTCAGTAGATGTGATAGGTGTCAAGTTTTGCCTCTTCCCTTGTGAAATTCCCCACTTGAAAAGGACAATCCCTCCACATGAAGCTTTTAACTGGATTTCACTCAATAAACAGCCATGGGAACAGTTGTTTGTCTTTTATTTACCATTCCTTGATAGCAGTAAACAGGTGAAAAACCTCAAAAGAAATGACAAATACCAGTTATTATTTGAGCTGACAGTCAAACTAAACAATTCTTCACATTCACCTCAGATAAACACAGTACTGTCATTACAAAATACAAGTTTTCCACTTTTAAGAAGTATTTTCATAGTAAAGAACTATTCTAAGGCATCATTGTAGCCACACAACTATATATCCTTTACAAAACAATCAAATGTTATTTTAATTTTCAGAATTTTCTTATCTTTTAACCAAGTATCTTAAGCCAAATAATTTTAGTCTATAAATTTTTAACTGAATTAAGAACTTGGTTTATTAAGATTTCTACAAAATTGAAATTACTTTTAACCATTTCAAACACATTCTTTGTCAAACAATGAATTTGGCTTTTCTTAATTTTCCTTTATACCCCACAAACAACATTTGAATTTACAAATACCACTGCAAAAGTCCTATCAAAGTCAACAAGAGTTAAGAGTTTGTGTTTTCCAGAGTACCATTAGCACTGCACTGCTTAAAGGGGTACTTCACCCCTGGAAAGATGAATGTGTATTTAAAATTGGTCATTTATGTAGTAGAAATGTGAAATTATTTTTGAATTTGGAGCTTTCTAGACTGAGAAAAGGCAGAAAATGTATTTTTGACTAATGTGGATGAAAGACAACAACTCCCAGAATGCACTTGTTTTGCTGCCCTTGCGAGGCCACGCCCAAACCACGCCTATCGGTTACAGGCGGAATTACCAGGAAAATTCAAACAACTAGGCTTGCTTTTTTACATATTAATTCTATAAATCGTGAGTTAGTTCATACATTTACAGCGAAATGGTGCTAAATTGCTTTGTACCTGGATGTACACCCAAAACCAGGAAAGGACAAGTAAGTTTCCATCATTTTCCGATTAAGTTAAAGATCTGGAGCGATGTAAACAGTGGCTGCGGGCCATCAAACACCCAAAGTTTGGAGATGACACCGTTATAGAAAACCTAAAAAAATGCAGAATATGTAGTCTCCATTTCAAGCACGAGGACTACGAACCAAATATCCTTGCAATGAAGAGAACCATTCTGAAGGACATTGCGATACCATCGATATTCACTTTCCCAGAGGACGAACAGCCTGGGCATCTGGTACTAAGCGTATTCGCCTAGAGGTAAGACTCGCTGATACTAGACTGATAACACAGTAGCCTATATGTAGTGTTGTAGGTAGCAGTGAAACTGCAAACTTAGCAAAGTAACGTTAGATAGACAATTACATATAAGTTGCATATAAGTTGACTTATCAAAGTAAAGCCACTGTTCTGTAAAACTGAGTTAGTCTATTTATCTATTTATGCTAACTTACCACAAAAGTCTGTTGCTGTATTGGTTGAGATGACTGCAGAGACCGATAAATTTGCGAGATGAACCACTGATGTAGTGCAGACTATAACAAAATAATGTTACTGTAAGCTTAAAAATATAACTGTGACACCCACTTTTGATAAAATCTTTGATCTATGTCCGTGAGTAACCTCAAACCTATGCCTCAAACGCGCATATGTTATGGGCGTGGCGAAAAAATGCCGAACTACTTGCTATTACTGGCTGTAGTTTTAAGCCTCTGGCCAAAAAAGCCTCCGATGACGCAAAATGACGATTTTTGCGTCATCGGAGGCTTTTTTACAGAATAAAAATGCATAAATCTCTCATCTCGGGCTGATATGAAGGGGGAAAGCACGGTAATTCGAAAATACTGGTGGTATTCTACTAATACAAAGCTTAATGCTAAATCCTGAAGTAACCCTTTAAGTCAATCTAGTCAAACATGGCCAATATGGTGCTTACCGGCTGTCCTTCACAGTATTGTAGAAGGCTTGATCTTGCACAGTCACCTTGATGACAAAGATAGTTTCCTTGGTCTTGTAGTGCCTTAAATGCTCCTTTGACTGCGGTCTAAAGACAACAGAGCCAGGTACTGGCACACTCAGATTACCTGGAAGATTTGTTCCACCTGGTTCACCACTGATTGAAGGAGGAGGAGTTTCACCACTGATTGAAGGAGGAGGAGTTTCACCACTGAGGAGCTCCCAGGCAGTTTGTCAGCACACCTCCCACTCGATCTTCCCACGGGAACTGATGGAAAGATCGCAAATCAGCACTTGCTTACTGCCAGTCAGCTCCGAGTTTGGTCCTCAACTGGTAGCAAGACAACCAGGCGTCGAACATCTCTGTGCAGGACTGTGGTTTGGAAAGCTTCTTTCAGAACTTTGACTGATGGACGGTTTAGTGCAGGTTTTGTGACAGGAAGGCAGGAGCTTTGGACCACTTTGACGATCACGTCTCGAACAATGCCCTTAGCATCTGGATTGACGCTCACCACCCGTCCTAGCTTGAATTGGCCCCTCACTGCATTTTGGTCGCACAACCAGACAATATCTCTGACAGCAACATTGCGATACGAAGTGTGCCATTTACTTCTCAGAAATAAGTTTGGGCCGGCAAGCTGGCTCCAAGACCTCCAGAACTTGTTGACGTGGTTCTGCATCTCTCTGAGTCTCTTGTAAGGGTAGTTTGCAAAGTCAAATGTTCTGATCTCACCGCTTGAAGAGGCTCGGCCCAGGAGAAGTGTGTTGGGTGACACATACTGCACACTTTCTTCATGGCTCTGCACCCTGGCATCTATTGGGCATTCACTGGCAAGGTTTGCAGCAAGTTGTAATGTTGTCTGAAGCTCGCTGTAGCTGAGGCCAGTGTTGTTGCCCAGGCTCTGCAGTGCCTTCTTGAGAATGCGGACAACGGCTTCAGCAGCCCCATTGCGGTGAGGTGAGTCAGCAGGGTGAATAGTCCACTCCCATTTGGTACCTTTTTGAGCTGACACCTCTTCTATCGAAGTTCTATTCTGAGCATCCAGGAACTGGTACATCTCTCTTAGGACAGGTTTGGCGCCGATGAAGTTTGTCCCCGGGTCGGACCAGATCTTTCTTGGGTGCCCTCTTATTGCAGTAAAGCGTTGGTAAGCCATCAAGAAGCTCTCTGTCGACATTGTGTTGACCAGGTCTGCATGAATTGCCCTGCTGGCCATACAACTGAAGACGACACCCCACACTTTCATGGAGACCCGTTTCTTGATGTCATCTTTGACAAGGTACGGTCCAAAGAGGTCGATTGTAGTGAACTCGAACGGAGCTGCAGGTGTGGTTCTTTCAGGAGGTAGGTCAGCCATTACCTGTTTGCACCTTCTTGCTCTTGACTTTTTGCAGAAAAGGCAGTTCTCCACTACGTTTTGGGCAATTTTCCTCCCTTGGATGACCCAGGCTTTCCTCCTCATTTTCAGCAAGGTTGCAGCCACACCTTCATGACCCTCATTGTGCGCCTCCCGTGCCACTAAAGCAGAGACCCATGCATTGAAAGGCAGAAGGGGAACTGCAGCGCCATCCTCCCTGAAGCCATGGATTCTCCCACCACAGACTAGTAGCCCAGATTCTGGCTCTCTGTACACAACCAAACGGTCCGTAGTGGTGGCTGGAAATGTTACCCTTCTTGAGCAGCAAGATAGATGTCTCTTATTGCCTCTTGACGTTCTGTGGCGGTGATAACTCCTTTTGTGGGAATCGCCTCCCACTTTGGGGTTTCAATGATCTTTGTTGCAGATGTAAACCTTTTGGCAGCTCTCCAGATAAAAGCAACAGTCTTGATTAGACACTTTAGACTACTAAAGCGCCTCTCATCTACTAAGTTTAGGACAGCTGCACCAGCAGGAAGTCGTCCTGAAAGACTTGGAAGACTTTTCTCTTGAGCTCTAGTGAGTGCAGCCACGAATGACTTCTTTTGCATATCGTTAATGCTTTCTTGAGCTGTTCCAGACACATCTTTTGACGACATAATTGGCCACTCGCTCTCTGGAAGATGTAAAAACTCTGGCCCTTGCTGCCACTCTGAATGCGCATCAAGTTTCTTTGGCCCAGCTCCTCGAGTGATAATGTCGGCTATGTCTCTCCAATTCTATTAGCGAAGAAAGTCTGAAAACCATAGCTTTCACGCTGGATAGCTCCAAGAACAGTCTGACTGTCTAACAAATGGTACCACCTTTTTATCTGGATCCGGGTATTCTGTTCAAAGTGCTTTTTCAGGGGACTTGCAAAAACTGCACCACAAAGTTCTGCTTTGACCACCTCCCCCTTCTGGTCTAGAGGTGTCAGCTTTGCTTTTGACTCCACTAGTCGAATTGTTAATTGTTTGTTGCAGTTCCACCGCAGGTAGAGGACAGCACCATAGGAGCTTTCACTGCCATCTGAAAAAGTGACAGCCACTGGTTCCGTTGTTGCCTTTGGTGGAGTAAGGGCTCTTGGGAACATCACTTTGCTTAGCTGGACGTACTCCTCAAAAATTCCAATTGCATCTTTGCGGAGCTCTTCCGACAGGGGAAGGTCCCATGTATCCTTGGCGATGCTGCACTTTGGTTTTACCTCTTGGAATGCCCTTCGAACCAAGATAGCCCCTTTTTGCTTTAATGGTGTTGTAAGGCCAACTGGGTCGTACAAGCCAGCAACTTGACTCAGCAGTTCACGTCTTGTCAGCGGTTCTGGTGTCTGTGCTCATACTTCTCCTAGCAGCAGGTCTTGTCCAAGTCTCATCTTTTTCCTCCGCCTAGAGAAGTTGACCCTCACCATGACATGCAACATGTCTTCATCCACAATGTAGCCGAAACCGAGCGCCTTGTCCTCTTCCTCCTTAAGCTGGTTCGGCAGGACAACAATATTTGGTGATGCCTTTTCTCTTTCTCCTTTACTTTGGCCTGAGAAGACCCAAGGCTTCAATTCAAACCCTCCTGCTTTTAGAATCAGCTCCACATTCTTTGTAATGACTTTGAGTCTTTCACAGCAGTTGTGGGATGTCAAGATGTCGTCGACGTAGCTGTGCTCATGTAATACTTGACATTCATCTATGAGGTGGCTGAATTGAGGCAGATTAGCCGTCTCCCTCATAGCAAGTTGCGCTATACATCCTGCTGGCTTGTCCCCGATATTCACTCTGGTTATGGCATATTGTTCTAGCTCATCGCCCTCTGAATCACGCCACAAGAACCGGTGTAGATGGACTTCCCTCTCCTCAAGCCACACAGAATTATACATCTTTCTGACATCTCCTAGAGCGGCGAAGGAGCCTTGGCGGAACTTGAGGAGGACAGCTCGAATAGAGTTGAGAACGTCAGGACCTTTCATCAAAAGGTCATTAAGACTTTGGCCTTTGTACTTCTGACTGCTGTTCCAAACAAGTCTTACCGGAGTTGTAACAGAGTGGGGGTTGGGTGCGATAAGATGACTAATATACCAGACAGGTCCCTTCCAGTTTGTTAGATCCTCCTTGGTCAACTTCTTTGCAGCTCGACGATCAACCATTTCGTGGACTTGAGCTCCATAGGCTTTTTTCCACTGCGGTTCTTTGGCGAGCTGTCTCTCTGTTCTAAGGAAGGTTGCCTCCACTGCTTTTCTGTTGTTTGGCAATGTAGATGGATCCATGAGCCAAGGATATCTTGCATGCCAGTGTGGACTATCACTGTGGTCATCAGCACCAACATAAGTCAGGCCACCCCTTACAACTTCCAGCTCCCTTTCTTCAGCCAGAGTGATTTCTTTACCACCAGGTTGACAACTGCCGCAGCGACATCCTCCACATTTTGGAGTGCAGGGGCGCCAATGCTATCCCATCGCCACCACTCAATAAAATCCCGAGTGGTAATAGCAGAATAAGATGACTTGATGGTAGGTTTGGTGCAGATATGTTCTTCATACATCAATGCTGCTGTTCTCATAGACCTGGCGAAGTGTGCTCTGGACTGATGTGCTGTAACTGTAACCTCTTCAAACAGACCAGGGTGTGTCCCTGCAATTGTCTTTCCCAATGGCCCATCCCATAGTACAAGGTCCCCAATGGTGCGTATTTTCTGTGGGACCAGTCGCCCTTCCTTATGGCTTATCAAAAGCTGTATCTGTCTTGGTCTCACCAGTTCATTTTGGGGACATCTGGAAAGAACTTTTGGAGTCTTTTAGCTGTCACATGTTTATGGATATCTGCAATGCTGTCCAAACCATAGCAGAGAAGTTGGTGGGATCTGAAGTTGCCCTGCTCTGTACGGATCCGGATCTTTAGGAGGTACCGTTTTGTGGTAACTTGAACTTTCATTCCTCCCACGCCATAGAAAACAAGGGTTACGGCTTCACTTCTAAGCTTCAAACGATCAGCTGCATCATGAGTTATGTAGTTCGTATCCGATGCCAGGTCGATCAAAGTCCCAACTTTTTGTCCTGCATTGGCCGTGACCTCTAAGAGCATCATGATGACTGGCCACTCCACTAGTCCATTCTCTGCTAGAAGACTACTTTGGTTGGACAAATGAGAGGTACTGACTACAGTGTTACAAAAGGCATTGCGGCACTTCTCTGCAAGTTCAGGTGAGAGACTTTTAACAAATTCTTCTTGAGCTTGGGTGTAACACTCTCGTGTCACCTCTCACTTTGGCCGTCATTATTGGACCCCTGGACAACATTCCCTTTGAACGTACCAGCTCTTGGGCAAAGGTAATAGTGGTGTTCTGCAGCACGCTGTTCTATGCAGTCTGGCCTCCTGCACAGAAACTCTGATTTACAGTAGTCACCCTCATTGTGAATCTCCAGGCATTTTTTGCAGGCTCCCAGCTTCCTGACAGCATTTCTTTTTTCTGACAACTTAAGAGTGCGAAACTTTTGGCAGAAATATAGCCTTTTCTTATGCTTGCCATCTCCGCAGACCACACATCCTTGAACCTGGTTGCTTAATTGGGTGGAGGTTCTGGTTCGAGCTTGCCGAGGTTCAGATTTTGGTTTTGGTTCCTCCTCTCTCAGTTGGTCCAGCTTCTCATAGATGGCTTCTTGACCTTGAAGCAACTTGAGGAGGTAGTCAAATCGCTTGTCCTCCTCCGCTTCATCATCTTTGCCAGCTACATGAAGAAGCCATTCCTTCTTCAGACCATCAGGAAGTTTACTCTCTATCGTTTTTGTTACAAGAGGGTTCTTTATGCGCCAGTCTTGCCAAGCTCATTCAGATCGACCAGGGCTTTTTCTACAGATTGAATTAGCTCAACAATCCTCCTAGGCTGGTTACCTTTAACTGCTTGGAGTCTTTGGAGCTCTTCTACTATTTCAAGGGCTATAGTTGTCTTATTACCAAAGCGGTTCTCCAAGACCCGGAACATGTCCTCAGCAGTTATGCAAGTTGTAAGGCGGAGGTCTCGTATTATCTTCTCATCCACACTGTCAAGAAGTTGGAACTTTTTAACCTCTTTGGATCCAGTAGGTTCTCCTTGCATCTGGAGCGCTTCCCAATCTTTTTTCCACCGGTGAAACTCTCGGCGGATGCCAGAAAACTTTGGGAGGGCAGCTGGCTTTAATTTAATTGCTGGTGTGGCCACACAACTGATTGAAGTAGTACTCAATTTGCTGGTTTCTTCTCTGACGTGTGCCCCTGTAAAGTCTGCTTGTCTTATTGAGAGTTTTGGCAGGATAGTCTCAAGGCCTTGAATACGACTCTGGAACTGTTGTTGCTCTGCTGGGGGGGCCCAGCACTTCCAATGTTTATGCACCTCCTTCGCAGCCTTCACAAATTTCTCTAGTTGTCCGATCATGAAGCGATATGCATCTGAGTTTCTACTTGGGTCCACAGCTCCCACGTTTTCTGCTTGCGACTCTGCTGTTGTAATTGATTGTGTCAGTTCATATTCCCCGAAACTGGCCCACAATGTCTTTTGTATAAGGTCCTTTAGCTCTTGCAATTTCTTCTCACACTCATTAGCCGTTTTGACCAAGTCCCTCTTTTGCTGCTCACTCAACTCCTCTGCATCAGAGCTTTCTTCAATATATTGCCCCTCTACATCATTGTTGGCTTCCAGGACTTTGCCAGCTTCTTCAGAGATCTTCTTAAAATTGTCTCGAAGCTCCTCTTCCGACATCATTGTATGCATTCGTAGCACATTATTGGCCAACCTGGAAAACTGACGTTTCGCTGATGTCCTTGCGGTCTTTAGCTGTTCTACCAGCAATGAATCAGCCATTTCAAATCACAGCAACAGGACGGGAACAGTCTTTATTTGTCTCTTTGGACACGTGTGGTCACTTTTCTGCTCCTTCTCCAGTCTTCAGTGACGGTTTTTCACTGTCAAGTTTTGCCTCTTCCCTTGTGCAATTCCCCACTTGAAAAGGACAATCCCTCCACATGAAGCTTTTAACTGGATTTCACTCAATAAACAGCCATGGGAACAGTTGTTTGTCTTTTATTTACCATTCCTTGATAGCAGTAAACAGGTGAAAAACCTCAAAAGAAATGACAAATACCAGTTATTATTTGAGCTGACAGCCAAACTAAACAATTCTTCACATTCACCTCAGATAAACACAGTACTGTCATTACAAAATACAAGTTTTCCACTTTTAAGAAGTATTTTCATAGTAAAGAACTATTCTAAGGCATCATTGTAGCCACACAACTATATATCCTTTACAAAACAATCAATTGTTATTTTAATTTTCAGAATTTTCTTATCTTTTAACCAAGTATCTTTAGCCAAATAATTTTAGACTATACATTTTTAACTGAATTAAGAACTTGGTTTATTAAGATTTCTACAAAATTGAAATTACTTTTAACCATTTCAAACACATTCTTTGTCAAACAATGAATTAGGCTTTTCTTACTTTTCCTTTATACCCCACAAACAACATTTGAATTTACAAATACCACTGCAAAAGTCCTATCAAAGTCAACAAGAGTTAAGAGTTTGTGTTTTCCAGAGTACCATTAGCACTGCACTGCTTAAGTCAATCTAGTCAAACATGGCCAATATGGTGCTTACCGGCTGTCCTTCACAGTATTGTAGAAGGCTTGATCTTGCACAGTCACCTTGATGACAAAGATAGTTTCCTTGGTCTTGTAGTGCCTTAAATGCTCCTTTGACTGCGGTCTAAAGACAACAGAGCCAGGTACTGGCACGCTCAGATTACCTGGAAAGATTTGTTCCACCTGGTTCACCACTGATTGAAGGAGGAGGAGTTTCACCACTGAGGAGCTCCCAGGCAGTTTGTCAGCACAATAGGTCCTTCAGAACATAAAATGTGAAAGTATTACTTACAAACTATACATGCACTGAATAAAATGGTGAAACAATTTCCATTCTGAGATTGCTAGTAAATTTCACAATTAATTACAAGGAAATGGCAAGTCACAAACTGAATTAAGTGTGAGATTTTGAAGTAGAAAGACTGAAATAGTATTTTCTTGAAAACATACTCCAGTAATCTTAGTAGGCCTATTACAGTTTTTTACGATTGCTTACAGTTTTTTTGGATTGCTTAAGCACAATTTTGAAAACAGGGCCCGGTTTGTCAAAACACTACACACAATTAACACAACCCTACACCAAAGTAGCACAACACTTCAGATCATTTGCAAAATTAAACACATCATTCAAAACTTTACATTCATTTAATAAAAACCCATCTTTGACACCATATGGAGCACACATGGTTCATACATTCTGATTCTGTTTGATTCATTTACACACTGCTGTGCTCAATCTTAAACACTTGTAACTTTTATACTTTTCTAATGATATAGTCTGGGTTTTGATTTTTTCAGAGATATTGTTAGAGTAAAGTACCTCCCTCATAAGACAGCAAGGGAAGGATCTTCTTGAAAGGTGAATCCATCCTTACACAGACCCTGCATCAATTAGGTCAGGCCTTCTCCATGGCCTGAATGAGGGATATCCTGATATAGGGCTGTAGATCGTAAACCTTCCACCGCTATGCCAAAAAAAAACAAAAAAACAAAAACAAAACAAAAACTCCTCAATGGGTTTAAGGAAGGGACAGTATGGTGGAATGTATTGGAGTGAAAATTGTGGATGCTAATGAAACCAGTTTTGGACCAGAGCAGATAGATGGAAATTTATATTATCCCATATGACAATGTATCTCATCTGCTCTGCATCTATTTGGTCTTCTGCTGTGATCATTTTGTGTAGTCTGTCTAAAATGTGAATATGTGGGCCATGTTGTAAGGGCCTAAGTTGGCATGCTGGTGGAGGATCTCATTCTGCGTGATTGCAACATACATTGGGATGTCACCACCGCGTTGGCCCAGGACATTCAAATTGATTCAAAATGATGTTTCTCCCTCTCCCTCGTACTGCAACATTGCCTTCCATTTTGTTGAAGACAAATAAACTCACCTTTTGCCTTTTTATAGTATGGCCATGTTTGATCAATTGGTTTATAGGGGTGGTATTTTGGAAAGCAGTGTCTTGAAATGGCAAAGAAGTGACATTATGTTAGATTTCTGTGTCTAATATAGAGAAGTGTGTTTAGTGTTGTGCAAAACAACGTGTGTAGTGTTTTGCAAAAAGTGTGAGGCTGAGAATGTGCTTATAGTTGTGCAGATCTGGGCTGAGGTTTTGCTCCTTTAGTGTAGAGTTTCAGTAACTGTGTGTTATTTTTAATTTTAGTGTGTAAGCAATCGTAAAAAACTGTATTTAAAATATTTTTATGACTTAAGTGTTGATGTGTTTATTCCTTATCAAAAAGTGTGTGTCATCACCAAAAGATTTGTAATACATATTTACATTTTTTAATTAAAACATTTCTGTTCTTTCAGTTGTTCTTAAATTAAAACTGATTTAAACTGCACACAAATGACATATTCCTAGAAAAAGCTTTATTTTAGGGTACTACTGAAATGGAGATGTGTTTCTCTCTCAGTTTTCGGTTGTTGTATTTGAATATTTTGCCTCTGGGGATTGAGAATCACCAAAGCAGAAGAGCAGCTGCAAACTGTTGAGCACTCAAGGAAACATTTTAATATTGCAAAACAATAATAAACGTATAACAACCATATGCAATTTATAACAATTAAGCTTGACGAGCTACACAATTCAAAACAATTTGCAATGTTGTAAAATGTATTAAAATTCATTTAATTGTAACAACATCTTTATGTGTAGCCTACATTACTACTAATACTTAAGATTTACTAGAATTACATTTTGTGATCCATTCAAAATTATGCCGCTGAGAATATGCTTTTCTGAGAATTTGAAATGTTGCAAGAACGGCAAGCAAACTAAGTGTAAAATAAACCATGGTATAGAATGAATAAAATAAATATTTTTGCAGTCTTCGGTTTTAAATTTTAACGTTTTGACATTTCCAAGAATTAATAGTCATAAACATGAACGCAGTTTCACTTCAGCAGGTGTGAGGTAAAAAAAGAGGAAGAAAGAGAGACCTTGAATACACAGACACTCTCGAATAGATCTAATTCTGACTTTCTGAAATTCCTTTGAGAGAACTTAGTCAAAGTAAACACAAGCCCATGAACCACATTTGCATATAAGCAAAGCAAAATTACTTCAAATAACTGTAAAGGTTTCTGTCCAACTGGGACATTTATTTAATAGCACAATGACTGTCAAAATACTAACAATATAGTATTTACATTTAAATAAAGTATAACTGTAACTAACATTTGATGGCATTAAAAAAAAAACTGCACTACTTCTCATCTGCTTACAACAGGCAATATATAATGTTTTTTTATAATTCACTTTCCTTTTTACTTTCAACCATTCTACATGTTTTGATTGAGTGTTGAATGTGTGAGTTCTCTATCTAAAAGTGAAGGAATCATTACTTTGAATGTACAGTAGAAATAAAGTAATAGAATTCCTCAGGGCTGCCACTGGTCAAATGGGTCACCTACGCAGAACTTCAATTGCCACCTTGGTTAAAAATTGCTTTGCAGGGGGTGGGGGTGTTGATGGTGCCCCTTTGGTAGCTGGTGCCCTTTTGCAGACTGTAACAAACAAACAAACAAACAAAATATACATGGCCTCTCTTCCTGTCATTGCAAAGCTGAATTTAGCATCATTACTCCAGTCTTCAGTGTCACATGATCCTTCAGAAATCATTCTAATATGATGATTTGCTGCTCAAGAAACATTTATTATTGTTATCGATGTTGAATATAGTTGTGTGCAATTTTTTTTTTCAGGATTATTTGATTATTTAAATTTAAAAGAACAGCGTTTTTCTGAAATGGAAAGCTTTTGTTACATTATCACTACCGTTCAAAAATGTGGGGTCAATAAGAGTTTTTTTTATTATTATTATTATTTTTAAAGAAATTAACGAAATTACTTTTATTCAGCAAAGATCCATTAAATTGATCAAAAGTGACAGTAGAAATGTATTATGTTGCAAAAGCATCTAACTGTTTTCTACATCGATAATGATAATAATAAATGTTTCTTGAGCATCAAATCCTCATATTAGAATGATTTCTGAAGGATCATGTGTCACTGAAGACTGGAGTAATGATGCTGAAAATTCAGCTTTGACATCACAGAAATAAACTGCATAAATACTAATCAGTGATAATGAAACCGGGCAGAGGATGATGGGAAATTCAGTCCAATACTGAGTGGCAATAGTCTGGGGTGGAGTTCCCTCCAGTGGACAACCAGGGCACTCCAGCTGGTGATCCAGTTATGTTGGTGTTTTGTGTCTGAGTGAGAAAAGAACTGATGTAATTTGAAAGATGTCATCACTGAATGCATTTTGAGCCAAAGCAATGATAAATTATCCACGGTTTAGCCCATATTGACTGCTGTAGTGCAGAAAAGCGCTATACCCAAGTATAGAGAAATGTGTGCCAGAGATTGTAAAAAAAATAAAAAAAATAAATATAAAATAAAATAAATAAATAAAAGTAGGCTACTTAAAAAATAAATAAATAAATAAATACTAGGTAAGTTCATAACTATAGGCCCAGAACATGGCATGCCTGGTGAAAAATAAAAAGGCTATACTAAAATTTATTTGAAATACATTTATTTTATGCGAAGTATACAGTTACATATTTATGTACTTAATATAAATACCCTGCGATTGTATTTTTTGTATACTAAATTAGTTTACTTAAAGTCTGCTAAAGTGGAACAACTAATTTTGTACTTAATGCACTTTAGTTATCTGAAAGTAGTGCTGAGGTCCAACTAAATATGTACTTCAGTATATTTGATTGTGCTAAAGTGTAACTATTGCAAGTAGATACTTTAGGTACACGTTAAATATCTTGCATTTAAAGACTGATATTATACAGAGCTCATACGATCCTTATTAATACTGATATTAAAACATACGGTTAATATCAATAAATGTGCATTGTGCAATAAAGAAGTAGCTACTCCAAATAAAATTTAAATATAACATTTATAAGTCTCAAGCGAAATACATTTTGGTATATTTTTTCAGGGAACACAGGAGCACGAATGTTTCAAGTTTCAAAAGAAATATGATTTTGGACTTGATTTATTTAAACGTTACAGTGATAAAAAGTAGAAATGTTTCTCTAAAATAAATAACTGTCTATTGAGGGTTTTTGTGATATCAATGTTACTTTAAAAATTACATTTAAAATAAAAAATAAACACATGACACAAGGCACTTGTTACACTATTTTAAAAAGAGCATTACTGAAATCATTTACTTCCTTTGCTTTCATTTCTAAAGAAGTTTGTTAAAAAAAAAAAAAAAAAAAAAGATGTGCGAACCTGTTTGTTTTTGTAAAAGCTCTTGCGCCACCAAGTGGTAAAATTGACGATAACCGGGAAGAGTAAGAAAAACATGTTTAAAAAGAAAAACACTTAACACCGCAAACTAAACACACCCTTATGTTGACGAAACAGTTTGCATAATGAAGCACTGCAGTTTATTCTAGTAATGCATTTATTAAAAGAAAATGCTATCATCAAAACTAGAGGTGTGTATAACATATTCAACTATATATAGACACAAATACACTCATGAAAATAAATTAAAGAAATAAGCCATCCCATTTATGCAATCTTTGATCATATCATCTGCATTTTTAATTAGTTCATCATTCGACTTTCAGGATCTGTACAGAAAACAAATATGGACATATAGTCATCTAAAGCTTAACAGCATTAAACAGCATCGCTGGATTATAAGCAAACTGTGAAATCACGACATTAATTGCAAATAGATGTACAGACAAAAGGACAACTGCCATTGTCAGGAGGCAACAAACATTTCAATGTCCAGTACTGTGACGCGCCAGTAGGCGGAGCTAAAAGGCAGTGGAATAGTCTTCTGTCTTCCCCAACAACATGCACTTTTGATGCGATTTTAATATTTCAGTGTCAGATTATGTAACTGACTAATTATGAAATGCATTTCTTCTTTTTTTTATATGCTGAATTATTTGTTGTTTGAATGACTTTTACAGTAAATTCCTGAAAAGTCTTAAAAATCTCTCTTACGCTGCTTTATAAACACTAGAACTGGGGCATTAGTTATTGTCTGGCTGTACACCACTGTGATAACAACTACCACGATGATTTACACATGTACATAAACTCTAGGAGACCCGAGACTAAATGAAAAAGCCTTTCTAGTCCACGAAACAGAGGAAAACAAAGGAAGGACTTAACATCAATCGAAAGTTATCGAAACATTCATTGAGAATTCAGTTGTTTTTTACTTTTTAGTTTTAGAAATATAAAAGATAGTTTTCTTATGATAGCATTTAATGAACCTATCATGACACATGTTAATAATAACTTTATTAGCAATCTGACCTTTAGGGAGCATATAGACAGGCCTAAATGTTTTCAGGTCAAACGTTAAGTAGAATTCAGTATTTTTTTATTCTTTGTCTGGTTAATACAGTATAGTTGACTGCTTATATTAACATTTCAAGTCTTTGAAGGAACATTTAAAAAAATCTCAAGCGGTCCATGAATGAAACACAAGTATTTGATATGGTTTGGATCATTGTGCAGTACAGTGGACACAGTGATAAAAGCTATGATATAAACCTCAGTCCAAGTCAAAAAAATTGATTAACCTTTTGATCCGTAATGGTTCACAGCTTAATTTTGGCTACATTTCTAGTTTAAATAAATGCGTTGCATAATAATGGCATTGCAGATCTCAAATATGCCATTAAACATTTTAATTACTATACAAGAACCTGCAGCAGGAAAAAAAAAGTGCTGCGTCCATCAAGAGGTTGTTGTAAAGCCTGAGGAGTTTTTGAGGTGGCCTGTGTCACTGTGCATGGAGTGGTAGTGGCCACAGTGAAACATTTCACTTCATAAACTCCTTTCAATTAACAATGACCTCTTAAAGAAGTCCTCAACAAACATTTATAGTGTAGAATTTTCTTTAGGGTATAGATTATTATTATTATTATATTTAAAAAACAAACTTTAGTTTTATTTTTCTAATTTATACGCACATGTCATAAACTCTTAAACTAGCTCTTTTTGGCATATTACTAAATAGTGCTATACTGACATATGAAAATGTAATGATCGCTAATCTTAAAGTCACATAAATGTTTGTTTTCTATAAGGTGTGGAAAGGTGTGAAAGAAACGATAGAAAAGATCCTTGATGTTAACATTCCACTTTTACCTTTTCTTTTTTAAATTTCATTCATATCAATCAAGTTAAAAAAAAAAGAGTATACTTTTTTATAAAAATATACGTATTCTTCAAGCAAAATGGCTTATTTCTTTAAATTGGAAAAGTATTTGTGCACCAAGAATAGGACGTTGGCTAAAATAAATAGTAACAAATATGTCAAATGGAAAAGATAACTTATATTTTAAGGGATAAATATACTTTGAGTTTGGGGACCTTTGTTCTTAAAATGTGGTGGAGTTGGAAAGGTGTTAATTTAAGACTAGAACAGAGGTGGTATTGAATATCAATGTAAAATACTGAGAAGCATTTTTTCCCCCTTGTTTTCTATGTTACAGGTCCTACACATGTATAGTTAAAATATAGTAAAAAAAGATTTGCTTTCTGAGCCTACCAGCCCTAGTGAAAAAAAAAGTATACTTTATTGTATTTTAAATATATTCCCTTTTTCTATAGTACACTGCAAATATACTAACAAAAAATGTACTATCATTAAATATATAAAAAGTATATTAGTATCATATTTTCACAATGCAACTTTTAACACACTTTAAAATAATTGTACTTTAGTATATTTTCTAAAAATATATTTTAGAAAAATATACTTGAAGTGTAAGTTCAGTTTATTTTTTAAAAGTGTATTTATTTGCACTTTATAAAAATATATTTGAGGTATAGTTTAACAGTGTGCTGAAAATGTTCATTGTAACAATGCACTGAAAGTATATTTAAAAAATACATTATTTAATATCCTGAAGTTGTAGTGTATCTAATGTTAAATTTGAGTATATTTTTTAAGTTTACTTCTTCATCCTTGGAATTCATTATATTACTTGTGCTATTTATTTCAGTATGACTAATGCATTACAAGCCCATTTAGTATATGCAGTGTAGCCTATACAATTTCCAAATATGTGTAAATGTTTATTAAGTTTACACTGGCAGAATCATTTTACAATCGTACACACAAATCTATATTAAACAACACACCAGCAGCACAAGTAATGCGAAAAAAATATGTCGAGTGGTTAAACTTATAGGAATTCAAATGTCTCTTTAACTTGGTCTGTGACCAATCAGATTTTGTTGCTCACTGCCTTCAGCCAATCAGAGCTGCTGACGTCACGGTCGTCATCTGAATCCCCTCGCTCAGTCACTCAGGTGAAGTATAATGTCGCAATGTGTAATTTATTTAATAAAACACTGAAAGCGCAATACATCGCTCAATCTTGGGGATTCTGACCAGTTCAATCAAGTGACATCGCAGCCTGACCGTGATGGCGACGACAACGGGCTAATCTAATGGCCTATGCGATCCTGAAAGAACCGGAGAAAAGTGCTGCTATTGGGAGGTGAGTTGTAGTCTACCAGTTAACAAACTTTATTTTATTTACTTTAACAAACGGAGAGCGATATTTCGGCTTGATATCTCCTTTTTGAGTTTTTGTGTGGTGTTTTATGGCACATGTTTGTATGCAGCACCAAAACATTCATATGATTGGTCAAATCGGCCCGTATTCTGTACGATATTAATTCATAAAGTGTTTTATTCTTGACTATGTACCGAAAACAATATCGACATGCCATTCTGATACAGTTCCCTGCTGCTAATCCTCATTTACTGTTCAAAATTAGTATTGGTTCAATGTAGGATTTAGACAGACTATTGTAAATTGAATAAAGAGTTGAACATTTCTTATATCTTTGGTATATTCTGTCAACAGATGCTGTTCTTCACGAGTCTCTGCGGTCATCATTGTGCCATCAGACACAATGAGAAGCTCATCAGAACATGGAATATAATGTGTAATTTGTATTTGTGTATAGAGGGTCACCATGGTCCAATATTTTTTTTTCTTTAATGAAAAACATGGTAAGTTTTGCTGAATCTATATTAAGTTTAAATAAAAACCATTGGATTTGTCAATGAAATATGTCTCTTCATTATGTTCTTATATTTTATTTAATTTAGTGGCCTTGAAAACAAATGCATTCAACTTTGGGAAAATGTGTTAAACTGTATTTAAATAGTAGCACAACTGTATTGTGTGAGATTATGTAATTCAAAGTACAGTAGTCCACATTTTAAGTGGATCAAAAAAGTTAGGACAACTTTCCCTAGTGAAAAAAAAGTATACTAAGTATACTTGCAGCAAGACTAATTATTAGTATATTTCAAGTGTGTTAATGATTAGTTCATTTAAAGTGTGCTATTTTGAAACAACTAATTTTGTACTAAGTATATTTAAGTTGAAATTAAGTAGTATTAAAATACAACTTTAAGTATATTTAGTATACTTATGTGTACTAAATTGGAACAACTTCAAGTATACTTAGTACACTTTAAGTATATGTCTGTGTAGGGACTAATTACATGCTTGATTAGTGATATTAAAGTGTACTTAATTTGTGTTATAAGTATACTTTATTTGTGTTAAAAGTATAATTTTTTGTTATAATATACGTTGTATTATAAGTATACTTTATTTCTGTTATAAGTATACTTTTATTTGTGTTATAAGTATACTTTATTTCTGTTATGAGTACACTTTGTGTTATAAGTACACTTTATTTGTGATTTAAGTACATTACAAAATAATTACGAGTGTCTTCAGAAAACACAAGCAATATACAATGAATATATTATTTTACAGGTAATAGTACTGTATGCTCAGTACCTTTGGCTTATTCCAAATATTAAACATTACACACTTTGCAGTCAATAACAATACACTTTGTTATTACTTATACTTTGTATAATATAGTCAACATTTGAAGCGGATCAAAACCTTTAATCAAAGTTGTCCTAACTTTTTTGATCCACTTCAAATGTTGATTACTGTACTTTGAATTACATAATCTCACACAATACAGTTGTGCTACTATTTAAATACAGTTTAACACATTTTCCCAAAGTTGAATGAATTTGTTTTCAAGGCCATTAAAACAAATAAAATGTAACAACATCACTAATGAAGAGACATATTTCATTGACAAATCCAATAGTTTTTATTTAAACTTAGATTCAGCAAAACTTACCATGTTTTTCATTAAAGAACCCTAACCCTCTATACACAAATACAAATTACACATTATATTCCATTTTCTGATGAGCTTCTCATTGTGTCTGATGGCACAATGATGACCGCAGAGACTCGTGAAGAACAGCATCTGTTGACAGAATATACCAAAGATATAAGACAGCATGTTCAACTCTTTATTCACGTTTACAATAGTCTGTCTAAATCCTACATTGAACCAATACTATTTTTGAACAGTAAATGAGGATTAGCAGCAGGGAACTGTATCAGAATGGCATGTCGATATTGTTTTCGGTACATAGTCAAGCATAAAACACTTTATGAATTAATATCGTACAGAATATGAATATGAATGTTTTGGTGCTGCATACAAACGTGCCATAAACCACCACACAAAAACTCAAAAAGGAGATATCAAGCCGAAATATCGCTCTCCGTTTGTTAACGAAAATAAAATAAAGTTTGTTAACTGGTAGACTACAACTCACCTCCCAATAGCAGCACTTTTCTCCGGTTATTTCAGGATCGCGTAGGCCATTAAATTCCCGGTTGTCGTCGCCATCACGGTCAGGCTGCGATGTCACTTGATTGAACTGGTCAGAATCCCCAAGATTGAGCGATGTATTGCGCTTTCAGTGTTTTATTAAATAAATTACACATTGCGACATTATACTTCACCTGACTGACTGAGCGAGGAGATTCAGACGACGACCGTGACGTCAGCAGCTCTGATTGGCTGAAGGCAGTGAGCAACAAAATCTGATTGGTCACAGACCAAGTTAAAGAGACATTTGAATTCCTATAAGTTTAACCACTCGACATATTTTTTTCGCATTACTTGTGCTGCTGGTGTGTTGTTTAATATAGATTTGTGTGTACGATTGTAAAATGATTCTGCCAGTGTAAACTTAATAAACATTTACACATATTTGGAAATTGTATAGGCTACACTGCATATACTAAATGGGCTTGTAATGCATTCATACTGAAATAAATAGCACAAGTAATATAATGAATTCCAAGGATGAAGAAGTAAACTTAAAAAATATACTCAAATTTAACATTAGATACACTACAACTTCAGGATATTAAATAATGTATTTTTTAAATATACTTTCAGTGCATTGTTACAATGATCATTTCCAGCACACTGTTAAAATATACCTCAAATATATTTTTATAAAGTGCAAATAAATACACTTTTAAAAAATAAACTGAACTTACACTTCAAGTATATTTTTCTAAAATATATTTTTTAGAAAATATACTAAAGTACAATTATTTTAAAGTGTGTTAAAAGTTGCATTGTGAAAATATGATACTAATATACTTTTTATATATTTAATGATAGTACATTTTTTGTTAGTATATTTGCAGTGTACTATAGAAAAAGGGAATATATTTAAAATACAATAAAGTATACTTTTTTTTCACTAGGGTTGATTAAAGGTTTTGATCCGCTTCAAATGTTGACTATATTATACAAAGTAGAAGTAATAACAAAGTGTATAGTTATTGACTGCAAAGTGTGTAATGTTTAATATTTGGAATAAGCCAAAGGTACTGAGCATACAGTATATACTATAATATATTCAGTGTATATTGCTTGTGTTTTGTAATGTACTTAAATCACAAATAAAGTGTACTTATAACATAAAGTGTACTCATAACAGAAATAAAGTATACTTATAACACAAATAAAAGTATACTTATAACACAAATAAAGTATACTTATAATGCAAAGTATATTATAACAAAAAATTATACTTTTAACACAAATGAAGTATACTTATAACACAAATTAAGTACACTTTAATATCACTAATCAAGCATGTAATTAGTCCCTACACAGACATATACTTAAAGTGTACTAAGTATACTTGAAGTTGTTCCAATTTAGTACACATAAGTATACTAAATATACTTAAAGTTGTATTTTAATACTACTTAATTTCAACTTAAATATACTTAGTACAAAATTAGTTGTTTCAAAATAGCACACTTTAAATGAACTAATCATTAACACACTTGAAATATACTAATAATTAGTCTTGCTGCAAGTATACTTAGTATACTTTTTTTTTCACTAGGGAGGATCTGAATAAATAGCTCTCTTGTGAGAGATTTGTTTTTGTTATGGACTGTCTCACTGTGTATATGGGGGGGGGGGGGGGGGTGGCACAGTAGTTCAGTTCACTACAAAAAGGTCAGAAGCATCTGTAAATAATGAATCCAACTGTTAAAATAACCTTATGCTTTTCTCCTCTAAAGATGCTCACTGACATTTGGTGTTCAACAATAGCCTTGTTATATATTTTGCATCAAACATATAATACTTACTTGGTTTAAACCACACTCTGCAAACAAACGTAGACTTGAACTTTAATACCAGGATGTGACATATGAATACCCTTACAAAATATAAGTATACTTCAAATTTATAAATATCAATGTACTAGAAGTACACTTAAAAATGTAGTTTTAATACTACTTGGCCACTTTTTAGGGTATAAAAGTATACTTTAAGTGTAACAGTAAACTTTGAGTACACACATTTATAAGACATTTGTTTGTGGTGCAACTATACTACAAGTGAACTTATAGGTAAACTGATATATAGTTTAAATACAGCACATTTTTTAGTTTATGAAAGTACTCTTTGAAGTATACTCTCACTAGTAGTATTATACTGCAAGTATACTTGCAAGTTTTCTTTAATTGAACATAACATCATACTTATAGTTTACTATTTATATAGCCTATACATTATCCCAAATGTTTACAGACAGAAAACGATCATTATAGCACAACACGTTCAGTCTTATTGTTTGAATCTTGTTTTCTTTATTATATTAATATTCCAGTGTCAATCTAGCTTACTGCAGTGTGCAACAAGTGTCTCATAGCAGCTGCCAAATGAACGCACAAAGTAACGTTATAACATAATTTTCAACACACTCAAATGTATCTGATAAACAGTGCTGCTTTACCCCACATTTGCTTAACCGGAAGAAGCAGAAGCGGCAATAATAAAAGTTCCACTGCTCTCGAGGTGTGTGTCGCGCTCATCTCTCATTACAATTGCTCCAGCGGCCTCGTTCAGCTCTCACAGCAAACCGATCAAACTCAGCCATCTTGTAGGACATCTCAATTCTCTAATTGCACAGGGAGGAGAGGAACGAGGAGTGAGGAAGCTTCCTGAGTTGTCATAAGCGAGGACACACAGTTGTATCCTTTGCGTAAGTCTTTTTTGTCAAGAAACCTGATGCACATTCTCCTCCCCCTTCACATCTGTCACAATAATTTAAATGTATGCTTTACTTTTGCAGTTTACATTTCACATATTTCAACAGTGCATCTTGCGTTATTAATATTATGAATTTTTCAAATAACCAAAATTGAACAACAAGAGGACAGACCTTTTTCAGGAAAGAAAGTGAGGAAAGGAAATAAGGGTGCAAAAATAAGAAATGTGAAAAAAACCCATGAGTGTTTAGGGTGCCATTTGGTACAGGGTCCTTCTCTCGCTTGTTTCTGCTTCTTCTTTATCTGTGTTTTACCTGTACTCTTTCAGAAGATGCGTAATAGCGCCCCCTACCATATAACCGTGAAAACATGGATAGCCGGAAAATTCAGTCAATGGCGGAGAGTATAAAGTAGATTTGAAGTAAATTCCTATGTTCACTATACCAGTGGACTAGCCTACGCAAAAATATTCAGATACTCTGAATTAGGAACATCTGTTTTCTTTATAAATCAATATTTTCAAACAATGTAAGTTTATAAGACAGTAGCTTATGTAAAACTATGTGGGAAAAAATGGCTAGGCTACTCAATCAAAAGATTAAACGCATCTACAACACAAGTATACTTACTTAGAATACTTATGCTTTTAAGTATATCTATAAGTATATCTAAGTATATCTATAAGTAAGTATATCTATATTTTAAGTATATCTAAGTATATAAGTCAAGTAAGTGCAATTTTAAGTATATTTCTGAGAAGTATAAGTATATTTCTGAGATGTACATAAAAAGTAGACTGAAAGTATACTTATTTTTTTAGTTTAAAAGAAGTATACTAATAGCACACTTGAATAAACTTCTTTTTTTATAAGGATAGCTCTCTAGTGAGAGGTTTGTTTTTGTTATTGACTGTCTCTCTGTGTATGACTGGGGCACAGTAGTTCAGTCCTCTACAAAAAGCGATGTAAATGAATTATCATAGTGAATCCAGCTGTCATGCTTTTCTTCTCTAAAGATGCTCACTGACTTTTGGTGTTTAACATGATAATTTATATATTTTGCATTAAACATGTAATATTTACTTTGTGTAAAAACCACACTTTTCAAGTAACACCAGGATGTGACATATGAACAGCTCTTTTGTGAGAGGTTTGATTTTGTTATGGACCGTCTCTCTGTGTATACAGTGGCTGGGGCACAGTATTTCAGTCCACTACAAAAAGATCAGAAGCATCTGTAAATTAATTATCACTATTAGTCAATCCATAATGTGCAACTTAAAGCTGCTGTAGGTAACTTTTGTAAAAAAAATATTTTTTACATATTTGTTAAACCTGACATTATGTCCTGACAGTAGAATATGAGACAGATAATCTGTGAAAAAATCAAGCTCCTCTGGCTCCTACCAGTGGTCCTATTGCCATTTGCAGAAATACACCGCTCCCGGTAAGAAACAACCAATCAGAGCCAGGAGGAGTGTCTTAGCAGTGTCAATCAATCAAGCTCGCGTGCGCGCTGATCACACTCCTGTCATGCACAGTGTACAGGCGTCAAATTCAAGATTACCGGTGTGCCGCAGCTTTGCTTATGGCGAAATAAAACGATGTTATATGCAAAGGACCACCCTGAAACTAAAAGAAACCTGAAACCTGAAATCTACAAGAAACCATGCCATACATAATTTGTCAGTCCTGTTTTGAAATTATCTTAGTTGTGTAGTTCTTAAATTAAACAAATCAAGCAGGGATACTTACTTGTCAAGCAGAAATGTGGCTGACTCTGCATCGGTTTTTAATCCGTTCAGGACACATAGCTCCCTCCACCTCGGAAAAGCCGCTCCGATATTTACCCTCGTTTTATTTCGGGCTCTATCTAATTCTTTCTTTTTGGCCTTTTTATCATCGTCGTCTGTCTTTTTCCGTTTACCCGTCTTTATTTTATGAGCAGGTGCCACTCGAGGAATTGACAGTTTGGATTGTTTTTCCGCCATAAGCAAAGCTGCGGCACACCGGTAATCTTGAATTTGACGCCTGTACACTGTGCATGACAGGAGTGTGATCAGCGCGCACGCGAGCTTGATTGATTGACACTGCTAAGACACTCCTCCTGGCTCTGATTGGTTGTTTCTTACCGGGAGCGGTGTATTTCTGCAAATGGCAATAGGACCACTGGTAGGAGCCAGAGGAGCTTGATTTTTTTCACAGATTATCTGTCTCATATTCTACTGTCAGGACATAATGTCAGGTTTAACAAATATGTAAAAAATTTTTTTTTTACAAAAGTTACCCACAGCAGCTTTAAACAGATTAATTAAAAAGAGTGCTCTTTTTTTTTTCATTTTTGTTTCATTCAATTATTGCGGGACCATGTACAGAATAACACCAACTGCCATCACAGTTCAGTTAATTATAGATCCTAAATGACATATAAATTAGAACAGAAATAAAGAGATCTGTAATCATTTTGCTGTTTTTACAAAAAAAAAAAAAAAAAAATGAAGAAGAGCTTTATAATAGAGTTTGGGTCCAAAACTTCTCTATCTTATTCAACAATTTTAAGGGGCAAACCTCAATATGTTAGGATCTATGTATGGAGATGCACCTTTTTGTACAGCACTCTGCAGCACATCTCTGTGTAATGTACTGCATGTCATGACTCATAAATATTATAATAATTGCACTAAGTGCATCCCATCTCCATTCACAAATGTTACACTGTAAAAATAATCCTTTGGCTAGAAAGGTTGTACCTACATTTTATTAATTTATTTATCTATTATTTATTTATTTGCATTTAATAATTTTATTGCTCAATAAAAGTTCCATATTTCCTTTTTGTATGCTGGATTATTTGTTGTTTGAAAGGCTTTTACAATAATTTCCTGAAAAGTCTGAATATTCTCTGTTGTGCTGCTTTATAAACACTAGAACTGGGACATTAGTTATTGTCTGGCTTTACACCACTGTGATAACTACTACCACAATGATTTACACATGTACATAAACTCTAGGAGACCCGAGACTAAATGAAAAAGCAGAGAGGAAACCAAAGGAAGGACGTAACATAAACCGAAAGCTACACTCTAAAAAATGCTGGGTTAAAAACAACCCAAGTTGGGTTGAAAATGGACAAACCCAGCAATTGGGTTGTTTTAACCCAGCGGTTGGGTTAAATGTTTGCCCAACCTGCTGGGTAGTTTTATTTAACTCAACTATTGTTTAAAAATTACTGTATTGCTTAATTAAAATTAACCCAAAGTATGTTGGAAATGAACATTTATTAATGTTCAATGAATAATTATTAAACAATAAACATTTATTAAATTTCTTATTAATAAATTTATATTAATAAACTATTAAACTATTAAATTTATATTAATAAAATATTAAAGCTTATTAATAAACATTCACCTTTTGTCTATTATTGTTGCCTCTAATTGCATCTGGTTTTTAATTTCCCAACTATTTTGGGTTCATTTTAAGCTAGCCATATAGCAATTTTTAAACAATAGTTGGTTTAAATAAAACTACCCAGCAAGTTGGGCAAACATTTAACCCAACCGCTGGGTTAAAACAACTCAATCGCTGGGTTTGTCCATTTTCAACCCAACTTGGGTTGTTTTTAACCCAGCATTTTTTAGAGTGTATAGAAACATTCCTGGAGCAAGACGAATTAAGCTGGTTTTACTTTTTAGTTTTATAAAGTTTAAAAGATAGTTTTCTTATTATAGTATTCAATGAATGTATGACTCATGCTGATAGCTTTATTAGCAATCTGATTTTCAGGAAGCAATATTTAGCCTCTTATACAATACAGACATAAATGTATTGAAGTCATTGGTGAAACATTAAATTGAATTAATTAATTATATGTTGTTTATTCTTTGTCTGGTTAATACAGTCTACTATATAGTCGACTGTGCTTATGTAAACATTTCAAGTGAAGAAACATTTAAAAAGTCTCAAGATAGCAAAGGAAATGAAACATAAGGCTATTTGATGTGGTTTGGATCATTGTGCAAAACAGCAGACACAGTGTGGCACAATGTATAAAGGCAATAAACATTTAATAAGTCTAATTCTTGGATTTTATTTGTACGTTTGTTTACTATTGGGGCATATCATAAAGAACCTTTGAATGGTCCTACAAAGAACCTAATAAAGTGACATGAAGAACTGCTAGAGGTTCTTTTAAGAACCTTTCAGTGAAAAGTGAAACTTCAGTTCCAGTCAAAAAACGTTTCAATGGTTCACAGCTTAATCTTAGCTACATTTCCAGTTAAATAAATGTATGTCATAATAATGGCATTGTACATATTAAATATGCCTTTAAACATTTTAATTACTATACAAGAAACTGCAGCAGGAAGGAAAATACGGTGCATCCAAGAGGTTGTTGTAAAGCCTGTTGCATGAGGAGTATTTGAGGTGGCCTGTGTCACTGTGCATGGAGTGGCCACAGTGAAACATTTCACTTCATAAACCCCTTACAATTAACAATGGAGTTCATTAAAGAAGTCCTCAACAAACATGTATAATGTAGAATTTTATTCATGGTCTAGATTATTATTATTGTCATTGTTATTATTTTAAATTATTTATTTAAGAAAAAAAACCCTGAAGTTTAATTTTTGAAGTTATACCCACATTTTATAAACTTAAACTCACTGACCTTTGGTGTTTAACAATATCCTTGATATTTTACATATTTTGCATCAAACATATAATATTTACTTTGTGTAAAACCACACTGTGCAAGTAAATGTGGACTTTAACGCCAGGATGTGACATGAACAGCTCTCTAGTGAGAGGTTTGTTTTTGTTATGGACTGTATGTCTGTGTATACGGGGGGTACTACACAGTGTTTCAGTCCACTACAAAAAGATCAGAAGCATCTGTAAATTAATTATCACTATAGTAAAGCCATTTCTGTCAGGACAATATAATAGATATTGTCAAATATAATAGATAATTGCTTAGACTTTGTTTTGGCAGTATTGTTCTGTTCTGGGCAAGAACTCCCTGCGTATTCATGCAGCATAGCATGGATAAGAGCAGGGACAGCAGCAATAAACCCCCTTAGGGTAACAGAACAGAACCAACGTATGCAGATATTATTAATGTCAATAATTTAACATGTACACTTTTCAAGAATTAGTCTGATTCAAGGGGAATAATAAGTCAAATCCTGACTGAAGAGAGGAGGAGCTGGGGATGGAGGAGGGTAATTAGCTCCTGAGAAATGCGATAGCTGCTGATAATACTGAGGAGCTTATATATGGATGCTGTGATAGGCATTGTATTCCTATAGGTAGACATTAGTCACCTGGAAGTCGGCTGATGGGAGCATGACTGACGTGATATACCAGAACTGATAAATTGTAATTAAAAAAAAAAAAAAAAAAAAAAAGTTAAATTGATATAATAGGGGTTTATAATAGAGTTTGGGTCCAAATCTTCTCAATCTTGTACAACAGTGTTAAGGGGCAAACCTCAATATAATATGATCTATGTATGGAGATGCATAGAGAGCCAGTGTTGTGCTGAATTTTCCTTTTTGTACAGTTCTCTGCAACACGTCTCTGTGTAATGTACTGCATGTCATGAATATTTTTGCATTGAGTGTGTATTTTGATGCCTCTTTCCCTAATATGCCATTATTATTTTCCTGCTATATAGCTTTTTTAGTTTCACTAAAACCTTCACATCTTCATTCACACTTACACTTACACTTTTTATTTATTTATTTAGTAAACTTACATTTACTGTATTTATCCAATTGATTTGTTCAATGTATTTACACTGACAACATAAAAAAAGTGATCTCATCTTTTGCGAGTAAGTAAACTCAAAAAAAGCCCATGCAAAAAAGGAAACAAAATGTATTTTTGCACGCAGAACCATCAGGCAGAAACATAATTTATCTGGAGTAAATGAGGAGATTGTTCTGTTGATAATCTGACAGCTGTTGGTTTTTAAAATCCAATCTTTATGTTATGCTTTATCTACTTTTGTGACATAAGAACCATAATGAAACTAAAATGGCTAACTGGCTGTTTATGTAAAATATTTTTAACAGATCGGATAGATTATTCCCACTCATATGCAGGTGTTTCCTGTGATACTGTCACAATCAAACCTCTGAGTTCCTGAATGAACTGTTAAAAATAACCTTATGCTTTTCTTCTCTGTATGCTCACTGACATTTGGAGTTTAACAATAGCCTTTTTTTAATTTATATATTTGCATCAAGCATATAATATTTTATTAATATTTTATTTATTAAGCATATATATATTATTTTTTAAACTGCTCTGCAAGTAATTACTAGAGGACTAGTACTTAGTGAGCACTGTCACGAGTGGCTGTATAAGCATGCGCACAAAGACAAATAGGTCAATTAAAACAGTCTTTGATCCAATAATCCACAGAATACATAGAAGAATCACAGGGAATACACATCCACAGAACCAAGACAAGACCGGATAAAGAACTGAACAAAACAGGGAGTAAATATACACAGAATAAATGAGTTAATTAAGAGGTGACCGGTGAACTGAATAATAATCAAGGGAACAAACTGGCACACACCAGGAAACTAGGGCTGCATCCAAAAACTTAAAAATGCTGCCTTCGGAGGACACATTCCAAGGTAGGAACCCACGTAGAAGGCGACGTTCTCGTGACCTTGCGCAATGTTCCCTAAAAGTTCCCTAAAGGTGATGAAAATTTCGAACCTTTTCAGAACATTCGGGACGTTCCTAAAACATCCTCTTTTGGTAATGAAAATGCTGCCGGTTAAGGTTCCTGATATGAGTTTATGGGGACGTTCTCTTTTGTTTATTTTTTGGTTGCACAAGAACGTTACAATGAGGACATTTGGGAAGTTATCAGAACGTCCTATAGTAATAGTCCCCTAAACATTCCCAGAACGTCCTGAATGTTCCCTGAAGGTCCACCAAATAACATCCCCCAAACCTTAAAAGAACTCCACATCGTGACCGTCTCTGAAAGTTTTGGGAATGTTACCAGGTGACAGGTTAGATGTTGATGTTTTATAGAAAATAATAAAGTTTGAAGTCCCCGTTATGGAGGTGAGCGTTTGCTTATGGGCTCTTGATTCTTGATGTTTTAACATTAGATTTTCCCTGACTACTTTAACTGTGTTTCCAAAACATGCTTGTTACAACAAAAATTACAAGAGAAATTCTGATCAGATGAATTTGTTTTTTTAGTGATGCTGATTCTATCATCATGGAGTGTCCTGATTCACTGATCCCACTGATTATACAGACAGTTTTTTGAGCAGTCTCTTTTAGACTCACTCAGACATCATGAATCAGCGTATGAACCTCAACAATGGTGACAATAAACAAAAATCTTTTTTGTGATTTTAGTAGCCTGTTTTGTGATGCTCAAAATTAATCTGTTATTCTGAACATTTTGTCACCATTGTTGATGTGATGTCTGTGAGTCTACATGATGCTGTCTGAATAATTTCTACATAATGACATAAAAACTTTCAAAACATCAAAGCAGAACAGAAATGTATGCAGTATTATAGAGCTACAATAACATAAAAGGAATACAATATTTGGAGATCAGTGAATAAGACCACTGTATGATGATGAAATCATCAACAATAAGCAATCAAATTCATCTGATCAGATTTTATTCTCACAATTTTTTTAACAAATATTTTTTAGAAACACACAGTTACAATTGGAGAAACTAATGTTAAAATGTCAAGGGTCAGGAGCCCAACTAAAGCAAGCACTTACCTCCATAACGGTGACTTTGAACTTTATTATTTTCAATAAAACATCAACACCTCATTAAGAAGTTTTGTATGAAAGAAATTTGTAATAAGTGAAGATGCTGAGATCTAGAGAGATCTGTTAGTGTTTAATGTTCTGTTTATGTTGTGAGTTTTGTGCGGTTACCGTTGTGTTAGAGAGCAGATCCTGTGCTTCAGTCAGTGATGAGCCAGAAACACTGATGTTATGCTGCATGTTGCTTTACTTAAAGACAGTAACTGTGTAGCTGCTGATGCAGTGATACCGTAGTTACATAAGCTCATGTATGTGCTAATGTCAGCTAATGGCTTACTGCAAGAGATTTGCATTTTGCAGTTTCCCTGTAAAGTGCTTTTTTTTGTAAGACATTAAAGAAGCATTAGTTTTTGTTTGAACCGCCACTTTTGTTAGTCAATTTAGCTCTAATTTTCAATTCAATTTTTTGACAAGGGCAGCAGGGACATTCTGGGAACATCATATTTCCAAATAAAACACATCACATCAATCCTGGAGAGAAGGCAATTCTAGATTCACGAGTGTACATGCAGGAGGACAAAGTTTGAGCATGCACATGTAATATCTGAGCAAGAGAGCGTGCGTCCAGTTTTGTGGGAGAAGGGAATCCACCTGTGAGCAGAGAGATTCTTGCTTGCGCATTTGATGCGCTCTCGTGTTACAATAATGTGCTCTTGACATTTGTCATTACAATAATGCTATAGAAACCACCTTAAATGAACTATTAAAATGAGAAGAAAGTTGTGTCTGAAAGTTGCAATCAATTTTTATTGGTTAAAATGAATAGAGAATATCTCTTGTTTTCTGTAGGTGCTCAACCATTTTCATGGGTGGAGCTTGAGCATCCATGGGATCGGCGCAGGTTTTTTGGAAATATTTGCCATCAGGATGGATGATTACATGAGAACATGACAGCTGCACATTTTTAAATGCCAGTCACAGTTTTTATTATATTTCTTACCATGGTATTGTAATTTCAGTGATGAAAATACAGACATAACTGAAATGCGGGACACTACTTGCGTCTTGTGGGACATGAGACAAAGCTCCTAATTTTCAGGACTGGTGTTCACCCTACCCCCGTTCCCTGAAGGAGATGTTTTGTCAATACTGACATAATGGGGTCTTGCCTGGGAGCCCAATCACCTCCAAGTGGTAACAAAATGAGCCAATGAACATTAGCCAGTGAGATTTGCATGCCGAGTCACACCTACCCGTACAAATGGGTATAAATATGACTGGCATTACTCACTTCATTTGTGAGCTGAGACAGGGATCCAGGCCATTCAGTGGTGGTTCAGGGGTATGACAGGGGGATGTAACGTCTATGTTCACTCTTTCAGGGAACAGGGGTTACATTAGTAACTTAGACATTCCCATTCAGCCAGTCAGTTCGCCGTTACATCGATACTGACGTAATGGGGTCCCTATGGAAAGCGCTGTAGCAAAAGAACCGTGTTACAATGCAAATGCTGGCAAGCCACGGTGTGCCCATTTGGCAACTGCTCTTACAAATGTTGTAACCTACCCAGCAGCCAAAGTTAGCCCAAGAGAAGTCCTCCATTCCATAAGGGATAGAAGGGACAGGGTTTACTGTGGGGACAGTTGAAGCTGCTGTTCCTGCCGCAGGGAAGAGTGCTTCAGAACTCAATTCCCATCATTTTTCAGCCATGACCTTAACGCTGGGGAAACGTACCCAATTCCAAAGGAGGGGACTACTACGGGGACCACACCCTGCCCAAAGGGAGGTAACGTGGGGAGGTACGCATATGGACTGACCCATGGGGCAGTACTAGATATGGAAGATCTCTGTTGTAGGTCCTGCCTAACAAGGAAGGAACCGCTACTGGCACAGAGACAGGTCAGAGCAGAGTTGCCCAGGGAAAGACACCCGTTTACCATCAGGGAAAGTGTATCGTGGACAAACACATATGGGATTACCAACCAGGGAATTACATTCACATGGGCATCTAGCCCTGTACAAGGGCTGACTGGCTGGGCATGCACATGAGTACTGGGCCTGGTGTCAGACGCCTCTGACTGCCACAGGATGCTGGAGGAACTCCAACAGGGTTTGGCATCTAGGGAACTGATCGGAGGAGCAGAATAAGCATTCACATCCCCTCCTTGGAGGGGAATGGCACTCCAAGTGGGAACCCGTGGCTATATACTTGTCGACAGCACACAGGAGTGCTGTCTTTAAGACATGATTTTAAGCTCAACTGACTCTAGAAGCTCAAAGGGAGTTCTCTGAAAAACCAAAAGGATGACAGAGAGGTCTCAGGAGGGGATGAGGCGTGGCCTGGGAGGATTTAACCTCCTGGCACCTCTCAGGACCTTTCTCAGTGACCTGCCATTGACAGCATCATGATGTGCTGCAATGGGGGCAACATATACCTTCAAGGTGAAGGGGGACAGCCTCCACTCCAAGCCATTTTGGGAAGAACACCACTCAGTGAACAGACTCCACTTCAAAACATAAGCGTGCCTCATAGAGGGGGCTCTAGCTGAAGTGATAGTGTCACTGGCGGTAGTCCACTTAAGTCCTCCGTGTCCCATCCAGAGACCACATGTGGAGGTTCCAGGGGTCTGGATGTGGGTTCCATATATTTCCCCATCCCTGAGAAAGCAGGTCCCTCCTCAGGGGAAGCCACCAGGAAGGGGCTGTCGCGAGGAGCAGTTTTGGGAACTAGGTCCGCTTACGCCAGTACGACGCAGCTAGAAAGACCTGCTCCTCATCTTCCCTGAACTTGAACATTGTCTGAGAAGGCTCACTAAGGGAAACGCATATTTGCGTAGGCCCCAGGGCCAGCTGTGTGCCAGTGCATCCATGCTGAGGGTCCTCTCGGTCAGGGAAAAGAACAACTGGCAGTGAGCAGACTCCTGGGAGGCTAACTGTTACATGTCATCTGCACGATTGAGCTCGCCTGGAATGTAAATGGCACACAGCGACATGAGCCGCTGCTGACTCCAGAGGAGGAAATGGCAGGCGAGTTGTGACATGCGACGAGAGCGTAGACCACCTTGATGGTTGATGTACACTACAGTCATTGTGTTGTCTGTCCAGACCAATACATGCGGTCGAAACTGGCGCAGGGCAAGGAGTACTGCTAGCAACTTGAGGTAATTGATATGCCACTGCAGTCGAGGTCCTGTCCAGGAGCAAGAGGCAGCATGCCCATTGCATATGGCACCCCAGCCAGTGGTGGAGGCATCTGTTGTGAGAACAACATGCCTGGACACTTGTTCTAAGGGTACTCTGGCCCATAGAAAGGCAAGGTCCAACCATGGGCTGAATGTTTGGTGATATCTTGGTGTGATGGCCACATGGAACATGCCATGGCGCCATACCCATCTCAGGACTCGGCTATGTAGACAGTGCTGAAGCGGTCTCATACGCATACGCAATCCAAGCGGCGTGACTGTGGCTGCGGGTGCAATATGCCCCAGGAGCCTCTGAAATTGCTTCAGTGGAACTGCTGTTTTCTGCGAGAACGTATTCAGGCAGTTGAGCATCGACTGTACACACTCGTTGGTGAGGCGTGCTGTCATGTTGACCCAAGTCCAACTCCACACCAAGAAAAGAGATGCTCTGCACAGGGGAGAGCTTGCTCTTTTCCCTGTTGACCCAAAGCCCCAGACGGCTGAGATGCCAGAGTGCCAAGTCCCTGTGTTCGCATAACTGATTTGTTTCTTTCCTACTTCAGGGTCACAACACCGGAAGGAAAGGATGAGGAATCAGGAAGTTATGCATACCTGACCTTGGGCTGTCTATAGGGAAAAACACATACACCCTGCCCTGTACCCCATTCTTATTTACTCACAAAAAGTTACACCTGGATCAAACCTTGACAGAGAACATATACTGAGCGTTGTGAGGCTGCTGAACCTGGATTTATATGGACTTGTCAACTCTAAACCTACTCTGAAACTCAGAGTTAGTTCAACTAGCTTCATACAACAGGACTCAGATATGTCAGATTCAACAACAAATCTTTTTCAGGTTAACTATTAGCTATAGCACACACTGACATGTTACATGTAGTTCCAACAAACATGGATTAGGTAAACTTTCCTTTTACACATTTAGCCGAAATGAACTCAATGAAGTTGTGATAAAATGTTTAAGAACTCATTTTCAATAAATAATTCAAACAAGCAGCAGAAATAACTTTTTTGAGTGATACAATTGCAGTACATGTAGCCTATACTCAAATGGATTCGTTTCTAGATTAAGGTTCCTCGTGTTTTGGATAAAATGCAACATTAGCGCTGCAAATCATGTTTCTGACGTAGGACAATTGAGAACAGTATATAGAAAGGCGAGAGAAGTTTTTAATGCATCCATTACTCCTGACCGAAAAGTAGAATAACAAATGTTAGGTTGAAGTTCTTTTGATAACATGAACAGCTTCTTATGGACTTTTTGGTCAGTAACTCAAAGGCACCAGTCACTGTGTATACCTACTTTGACTACTGGGGGAAAGGAACCAAAGTCACTGTTTCCTCAGGTAAGATATTGATGATATTTTCTGTCATTTTATTTTTATTTCTTTTTGAAGATCAAGTAAGTAGTCTTGGCACAAAATTTCAGACGTATTTACAATTTGTACCTTGGTTAACAGTGGAAAGATGCGTCGGTAACCTTAAAAAATAACGCGTAAAACTTTAAGATTACAGAAAGTGTGAACTAACGTATCAAACCGTGTCGCTTTGAGAACGTCGATCTAGACAAAGTACAGCCTATAGCCTGGGTAAATTTATTTGTGGTTATGGTATGGCTCTTATCATAAACTTTCCGGCTGTGACGGTGCTTTTGACTACTGGGGAAAGGGAACCGCGGTGACTGTAACATCAGGTAAGAAGTTAGATTCGTTCATAAATTATTCGTTATGTATTGTTTTATTAACATATGAACTAATAAAGCATATTATTTTTATTACTTAGCATTAACAACACTTTTTAGTCATAGAAAAATATAATGGGTAATGTTGCAATAGGCTAAATTAATAAATCAGGCTGCAGCTATAGGTTCGCTTATATTAGTGGGGAAAAAATCGTTTGTGTTTTTGTGCACTGAAGAAATTAAAAGTATCACTGTGTGATCGCTTTGACTACTGGGGAAAGGGAACCGCGGTGACTGTAACATCAGGTAAGAAGTTAGATTCGTTCATAAATTATTCGTTATGTATTGTTTTATTAACATATGAACTAATAAAGCATATTATTTTTATTACGCATTAACAACACTTTTTAGTCATAGAAAAATATAATGGGTAATGTTGCAATAGGCTAAATTAATAAATCAGGCTGCAGCTATAGGTTCGCTTATATTAGTGGGGAAAAAATCGTTTGTGTTTTTGTGCACTGAAGAAATTAAAAGTATCACTGTGTGATCGCTTTGACTACTGGGGAAAGGGAACCGCGGTGACTGTAACATCAGGTAAGAATTTAATAAATTATTCGTTATGTAGCCTATAGTTTTATTAACATATTAACTAATAAAACATATAATTTTTTATTAACTTATTAACAACATCTTTTAGTCATAGAAAAATTATGTATAATGTGGCAATAAATTCATAAATGAGGTTGTATTAGTGTAAAAATCGTTAGTGTTTTTGTGCACTGAAGAAATTAAAAGTCTCACTGTGACGCTGTCTTTGACTACTGGGGGAAAGGCACGTCGGTCACAGTGACATCTGGTAAGATGATACATTTAATCTAATCTACTCTATAACGTTGGCACGTTTTAAATATAATAGTGGGCTAAATGTAAAATTACAGACCGCTGGTCCGTTTTGCAATAATAAACATGAGATTGAATTAAAAGGATAAATGGTCGAATCTGTGGTTCAGAGTAATAAATGAAAGCGACTTGTTAAGCGGTTACATAGTTTCTATTTTTGTACAATATCCCCGGGTAAAGTGTCAGTGTGACGATGCTTTTGACTACTGGGGAAAAGGAACCATGGTCACTGTCTCGTCAGGTAAGAAAAATACTCACCTATCAAATCAAAATCTGATTTAAGTACGATAAATGTGTGCGAAGTTAATTTGTCGAAAAACTGTTTTTACATTAAAGCAACATTTTAATGACGATTTTCTTGTTCTGCGATTAGAGCAATTAAAGTCAGGACATTGGCCTTAAGTGTTTTGTTAGAAACGCAATTATGATTCACGTTAAATATGAATAACTATAATTCTAAATAATTAGATTTGTGCATTCAAATAAAACAAGAAATTGGCTACAGGTCGTTCACCAGACTCTGAGCGTTGTGTTTTTATACTGCTCTGTAACATTAAAAGAATATTGTGTAACTGGGCTTTCGACTATTGGGGAAGAGGCACCACAGTCACCGTAACAAACAGTAAGATTTTATCATTAATTGCAAGGACAAAACAAGACAAAATGTTATTATTTATTTCTATTATATTTTTAACAGAGTTGTTAGAGTTTTCTTTTGCAAATTATCTCCATTTAGCTGTTGTCAAATGTATGCAATTTCACTAAAAGGCTATATAATTTTATATTATTGTTCAGCTGCTAAAAACGACCAAAAATCAATATCAGTAGTTATTCTTAAACGACTCTTTTCATTGTTCATTTTCTCGCCTGTGTTGCTTTAATCTGCTTAAATATTAGACGCTGAAAACAGCCAGAGCATAAGTAAAAAACTAAATAGCCTAACTAAACTGCAACGTCTCTGGTGCGTTAAAACTTTCTGCACCGATACTGCCACTAATATAACGCGTTATGTTTTAAATTGTTGATTGCATCCCGACATTATTTGTAATAGGCCTAATAATAATAATAATAATAATAATAATAGGTTAAAACTGGCGTAGCTTATTGCTTTAGAAACTTTCTGTCAATGCCTAAAGATGGTTTAAAAGAAACTTTGGCGGACAGCAGCCGCTATTCAAGAAATAATTGCAAGCACAATGAAAATATAATAGAATTTTTTTTTTTTAATGGAACTTTTAGAAGTGCGAGGAATGTTTGTATTTTTTAATTGGGCTATTTATTTTAATAATCGTTTTTTATATGATTCATAGTTCAAAGTTACAAACTGATTTCTCTAAAAATTCTCGAAAGATTGGAATTTTCATTCAATTTAATTTTTAATTTACACTTTAAGTTACGAGAACTGCTTCATTTGAAACTAAATGAAAAGTCATTGTGCAGTCATAATAAATGAAAATTGGTTTAAATAATCCTTTATTAATTGTAACATTTACACTGTTAAAAATAAAGGTTCTTAACATTGTCGACATTGTCGTTGAATGTTCAGTGAAGAACCTTTAAACATCCATGGAACCTTTCCATTCCACAAAATTTTCTTAAGGTTATTTAAATGTTCTTCACACTAAGATGTTTTTCCTAAGAACTCTTCACTGAAAGTTTCTTTGAGAAACTCAAAATGTTTCTTCTATGGCATCGCATTCATTTTTGGATCCTTTATTTTTGGAACTTTTATTTTTAAGAGTGTAAAATAAAATGTTTCCCCAAATTCGCGAGATTGTAGCCTATGTTTTACGCGGCCGAATAGTTTTGAAGACGGAGGCCAACTAGCATTTAACTAAGGGGTCAGTCTTACTTTTTTATTACCAATCAACTTGTTAAAGTAACTTACTTAAAATGTTATAAACATTCTTAAAGAAGAAGAAAAGATGATAACTTGCAAGACTAGTCTAGCAGTTTATTCAACTGGCCACATGACTCTGATGCAAAGCGAAGATAGTGATGTATTTCTTCTCGCGTAAAATAATTTAATCTATTTAATCTATTTTATTTGATTTATTCATTAATGTATTAGGTTCGTTCATTTGACATGAAGCTGTTTAATAGTGTCGCATATGTTATGTTATAGGTCGTAGCTTATATAGCCTATTGTCTGAGAAAAATGTAATGTCTCTACAGCTCAACCATCTCCGCCGAAGTCAATCTTCGGCCTGTCTCAGTGTTCTTCTGATTCTGAGTTCCTCACCATCGGCTGCGTGACAAGAGGTTTCTCCCCTGCGGACTCGCTTACTGTCACATGGAAGGATCCCGCTAATAAAGGGCTGACTGATTTCGTGCAGTATCCAGCGTTCGGGAGTGACGGAGACTATACCAAAATCAGCCATCTGCGTGTGAAAAAAAGCGACTGGATTCCTAATAAACATTACACATGTGAAGCTTCAAATTCAAAAGGCGAAAAAAAAATTTTAATATCTCCACCAGGTAAGTCACATCTCTGAAATGTTAACGTCTTCCATTGGACATTTTAACCACATCATGTGTCTCTCTATTATATATTGCTGTTGGCATGATGTTTCTTCGTGGAGGCTCATGTTTTAATATATAATATATTTCAGCACACTCCTATAGTTTTGTCAAACCATTGGTTGAATTATTCAATGTCAATGAACCTGCTGTTATATTTTTTTGCATATCAAGCAGTTGTCCTGATGACAGACAGTGAATGCTTACAGAACAGCGAGGCTAACTCCTCTAAAAACGTTAGAACAGAAAAGCACATTATAGGCATAGGCTTTCAGAAATACATTTTCTTTGACCTCGTGCCAGGGAATACAATTGCATATGAGATTTCTTCTTGTTTTATAAACAAAATAAAATTAATGATAATAAAAAAAATTAAATATAAATGTAGGCTACAACACTTAACATTGGCATTCAAACTCAAACTACAGGTGCATCCTATATGCTTTGCTTAATAAAGCATTTTGCTCTATTTTCTTGTGCTTTTCATGTCCTCTCCTCTCTGCTTTCTCCTGTATGTTGCCAGCCCCACCGCCAGATCAGCCTGCAACTGTCATTCTTAACAGCACCTACAAAAAAGGAATTAGAAAATGGAACAGCAACCTTCTCGTGTTTAGCCCAGCAGTTTTCACCTAAAACATATTCGTTTAAGTGGTTTAAGGATGAAAATCAGGTGACAAATGCAATAAACACCTATGACACAAGTGAGAAGAATGGCTCAGTAACCTTATATAGCGCCACGAGCATTTTGCAAATCAGTGCCGAAGAATGGACGAAACAAGGTGCCAAAATCAAGTGCGAGTTCGATCACCTGAAGGAAAAAAAAGTCAGAGAGGCCATATCTACAGGTATGTTTGCTTTTGAGGACTGTGAATGCTTTGAAAAGCTTTTTTTTCTATTTCTCTATTCATATTATGTTTACCTCTCCCTAAATCTGTTGCATGTCTGCTTATTGTAGGCTACACAGATAATGGTGATGACTGCAACAACGTTGCTGTTAATATAGTCCCCCCGTCCCTTGAAGACATGCTGAAAAATAGAGAAGGTACGCTGATGTGCAAAGCTTCAGGAGAAAGTGCAGAATTCACCAAAATAGAGATAAAAGCAAATAATTTTATCATCAAAGAGGCATCGGAGGAACATTTCAAGAACAAAAAAAATGTGGCACTTGAAGCCCCCATAGGCTATGAAGAATGGAGCAACGGCACAGTATTTACATGCACAGTTGAACACAAAAAACTATCACAGCCCAAGGAGACTACGTTCACCAGAGAAAATGGTATGTTTTTTTCTTTTTGCAAAACATCATGCAGTTCTTGCTTCCACAATGTCTCTTGATTTATACAGTCTTTCACTTACAATTGACATTAATATATCAGTTCATCAAAAAATAAGAAAAAGAAGAAGAGGAGGAGAATGACTCCGCATTCTGGTCTTAATTATGATCTTGTCTTACTAGGTGCGAGTCCCAAGAGACCCTCTATTTACCTGTTAGCACCCCCAGAGCACAAAGAGGGTGAAACCATGACCCTGACATGTTATGTGAAGGATTTCTACCCCAAAGAGGTGTTTGTGTCTTGGCTTGCTGATGATGAACCTGTGAATCTTAAGTCCCAAACTAGCCTGCCAGTGCAGAATGATAAATACTTCTCCGTCTACAGTCAGATCACAGTCAGTTAATTCTGACTGGAAAAGAGGTATAATGTACAGTTGTGTTGTGTACCATGAAAGCATTGATGAAAAAATGCGCGTACTGACAAGATCTATTGATGATAAAATGGAAAGGCCAGGTGTAATTAATCTAAGTATGAATACCCCTGCATCCTGCAAGGAATAGATCGTTATGCATGTGATGTCTTCCTGTTATGCCTGTTAAGTGTGTATCTTGTTCATCTTGTGTTTCTTTTTGTTCTTGAGTTACATGTCCATAATTGTAAGTGTGTTTGTCTTTAATGTTTGTGGCTTATTGCTTTTTGAGATTTTCATGCACATCATTTAGGAAAAGACTAATAAAAAAAGAAACTAAGCATATTTCCTGTGCATTTAATTTATGTTGTCATGTTTTACATGTCTCTGTCCCAGTGTATGTGTGCATAAAAGGTCACAAAGACATCATAACATAACATCACTCCACATAAATTAAAAAAATATATATAATAATAAAACATGAAACGGTTATAATAATAATAATAATAATACATCGAAGAGAAGGATTTTAAGAGTACTTTTAAAATATATATATACATAAAAATAAAAATTAAAAATAATTTTATTCAGAAGACAAAAAAAAAAAAAAAAAAAACATTAGCAGGCACATAAAATGCTCAATAATGGGAGTAAATGCTTATCAGTGTGTGTGCATAATATATGTCTTGTACTGATCATTCAGACATATAATGTTCTACCATTTATACAGTTCAGCTCATAGAGACTGAATACAGTTCTTACATTGGTTCACATTGGTTCATCTACAGCATGCCAGGACACATTCAGAACTTTTTTGCTGATTTATTTGAGACTGTCAGGGTCTCCTTTCTTTACGCAGATTTCCATTGTGTTTTAATTATGTAGCAAACATGATAAGATACATAAATACTAATCATAAAATTTCAGAAACATTAAAGGTTCTTTGTCCTTCACAATATTCTAATTGGTTTCCTTCTGCGTATTCCCTTTAGTCCACCTGTCTAAATTTAAATAAGGCGAACTGATTAAATCATCATAAACATAAGGATTATGCTAGCCTCTTATACTCAGCTTGTGTTGGAGGTTGTCTTAATGCGAATTTGTTCTTGTCCGTTTCCTCAGCATTGGCTCGTGTGGATAGAGCATCCCCTGTTTGAACCCATTGATACAGATGAGAGTGGCATTACAAACACTGCTGTAACCTTTGTTTTCCTGTTCCTCATCACCTTGTTCTACAGCATAGGTGCTACTTTTGTTAAGGTATACACTTTTTAGATGTTTTTGTCTAGCAAATTTTTAATTTAGGATAAACATGAGACTAGATTTCATAGGAGCATTTGAGTTAGTTATCATTCGGAGAGAGAGAGAGAGATGATGCACAAAAATGTGGCTTTGTATTTATTTATATATATATATATATATATATATATATATATATATATATATATATATATATATGCATGCACATTAAACAGAAGTTGTTTTCCCTGCTGTAATTGGTGTTAAATTATGCTTTCAGGTGAAATGAAAGATCCCTTTAAGGACATGATGCAAGGCCTCTCAAAGAAACAGCTTTAAGACTGTGACATTTATTCTTTTCTCTTTTTTTCTTTTCTTTTTTTTTTTTTTTTGTAAATATGTGATTGTGCTGTTTGTTTGTTTTTAGATTTTACTTTAATAAAGGAAAGAAACTTCAATTTCTCTTGTATTTTTTTAATCTCAAGTTCACAAATCTGTATTGACATCTCAAGGAAAAATGCTGATTTGCATGATAAACTATAGTTTTGCTCTAAATATGTTTATAGCATAAGGAGTAACATTTATTAATACACAGGAGTATTTAAAGGGCACTAGGTTTTGAAATATTTCCCTCATATCTGAATATAATAAATTGCACAATTAAATCCTTAATTTCCTCCAAATCTGCAAGACTTTGTTCATTGGGTGACTGAAGCACAACATCTTCTAACTGTGAACATTTGTAAGCGTAAATTTTTCATGCAGCAAAGTATATTAAAACATAAATTGCATAAGAAGGAGAAGCATTTTATGTAAATGGAAAGGTGTCTTTCCTGTGCAGATGTGCTCAACCCTGTCTCAGAGATGCAGATGGTTTTCAGTTCTGCTTTCGGTTGCTATTTCAGCTTGACTGTTACTTAACGCTTCCATCTGCTATTTGCTATGTTCTCTGAAGCATGTTTGTGATTTCCTTTTCTGTCCATTTTTTTTTTCTATTCCAGTATCTGCAACTTTAAAAACTCTCATGATGTAAATAACCACCCCACTGAAGCATTAACAGCTTTTTTTTTTTTTTTTTTTTTTTTTTTTGTGGAGCACCATATCATAATATCATTATTTTGTATGTTTATTTGAATTTACTGGAAAAAAAAATCATATAATTGATTTTAATATTTATAAACTTTGTGCCTCTTATATCTTCTGTTTAAAACACATTGCCCAAGTTAATGGATTCTTTCTTTGTTTTAATAGTAAAACGTGTCCTTGTGCCCACTATGGCTCTGCTGAGTAAAGAGGAAGGTGATGGCATCGTGTTGGAGTGCCAGTTGAAGGATTATTACCCAAATAAAGTTACTGTACAATGGTTTAGTGATAATCGGCCTCTCACTGCTAAAAATAATAAAGAGTTGCAGAACACTGATAAAGCAGATAAAAGTTTTACTTACATAAGTCAAATATCTATCGGCACTCAGTATGAAGACAAGCGGTACACTTGTAAAGCCACCCACGAGACTAAAGAGATCAAAGAGGAATATAGCTTGTGCAAGTGTAAGTTGAAATTAATGAAAATAAATCATACAAATGCTATATATGAAAGTATAATAGTATATAAGCATCATCATTCTATGAAACTAACATTATTCATTTCACCTTCAACAGTAAAGTCTGTGCTCAAACCTTCAGTTGAAGTAAAGAGACCTCGTCTCGAAGAAATTTTGAAGGAGAACAAAGTCAAATTTTCTTGTACTGTTAAAGCGCCACACACCACTACAGTGTCATGGTTGGCAAATGGTGTCCGTAAAGGTGGTACCATTTCCAAAGAACAGCCCAATATCATTGTAAACAATTTGACTTTGACCACAAGTGAATGGTCGAACCTGAAGACTATTGCTTGTATTGTTAAACATCCATGTTTCCCAGAAGAGAGAGCTGAAATTCCAGCTGGTGAGTGTTTATTTTGCACTGATCAAGTTCTTAATGACATTTTAGGTTCTGAAAAACACATATTTAGGTATTAAAATGTATGTTTGCTTTTCAGATGATAAGCAAAAGGATCCTGTAGTAGTGATCAGGAGGCCTTTCCAGAAATCAGCTCAGTCTGGCAGTGCTTTGCTGGAGTGTGTTGTAAAAGATCTCTCCTCTGGTGATGTCTGCATCAAATTCCAGGCCAACAATGCTGATATCTCAGGATTCATTTGTACGGATTGTGCCCCTTCTGAAAACACTTGGTCCCTGACCACACCTTTTGCAATACCTATTGAGCACCAGAAGAAAGGAAACACCTTTACCTGTACAGTTTACAGACCCTTCAAACAGTGGAATTCACAACCCACTGGAAACATTTTTGGTAGGGATTGAACATTTCATTGGTAACACTTTACAATAAGGTCTCATTTGTTAACATTAGTTAATGCAATAATTAACATTAACTAACAATTAACTATATATATAATAATATATTTATTCACAGTGCATAATGTTAACAGATACAACTTTTGATCTTAAAAATGATATTAGTAAATGCTGAGATTACATTAACTAATGTTAACAAATGTTGTATAAGTTTTCTTCATGGTTCATATTAACTAATGTAAACAAATGAAACCTTATTGTAAAGTGTTATCATTTCATCAGTACCATATTAATTCATGGATTGTAATGAATTTTACTAATGTATGGATGTATTATGTTTTCTTCACTGGACATTTGACACATTTTCCCCTCAGATGATCCTACCATAGAGCTTGTTGTAGTTCCCAGTGTGGGTCAGTCTAGTTCAGAGCCACAGAAGCTGCTGTGTTCTGGGGAAGGATTTGACCCGAAGATCAAATGGATTTCAAACAAATTAGAGAAACAAAGCACAGCTTTAGAGGTCACAATGATGGAGAACGGCCGTGTGAAAGTGTACAGTGAGATATCTGTGCCACAGACAGAGTGGAATCAAGAGGTCACTTACACCTGTCAAATTGTCGATGGACAAAGTAGAAAAACTAAAGAAAAAGACATCAGAATTTGTGGAGGTAAACGTGCCATAAGTGACAGGAATGAGTTCAAACCTTCAGTTGAAGTAAAGAGAGCTCGTCTCGAAGAAATTTTGAAGGAGAACAAAGTCAAATTTTCTTGTACTGTTAAAGCGCCACACACCACTACAGTGTCATGGTTGGCAAATGGTGTCCGCAAAGGTGGCACCATTTCCAAAGAACAGCCCAATATCATTGTAAACAACTTGACTTTGACCACAAGTGAATGGTCGAACCTGAAGACTATTGCTTGTATTGCTAAACATCCATGTTTCCCAGAAGAGAGAGCTGAAATTCCAGCTGGTGAGTGTTTATTTTGCACTGATCAAGTTCTTAACAACATTTTAGGTTCTGAAAAACACATATTTAGGTATTAAAATGTATGTTTGCTTTTCAGGTGATACGCAAAAGGATCCTGTAGTAGTGATCAGGAGGCCTTTCCAGAAATCAGCTCAGTCTGGCAGTGCTTTGCTGGAGTGTGTTGTAAAAGATCTCTCCTCTGGTGATGTCTGCATCAAATTCCAGGCCAACAATGCTGATATCTCAGGATTCATTTGTACGGATTGTGCCCCTTCTGAAAACACTTGGTCCCTGACCACACCTTTTGCAATACCTATTGAGCACCAGAAGAAAGAAAACACATTTACCTGTACAGTTTACAGACCCTTCAAACAGTGGAAATCACAACCCACTGGAAACATTTTTGGTAGGGATTGAACATTTCATTGGTAACACTTTACAATAAGGTCTCATTTGTTAACATTAGTTAATGCAATAACTAACATGAACTAACAATATATAATAATATGTTCATTCACAGTTTATAATGTTAACAGAAACAACTTTTGATCTTAAAAATGATATTAGTAAATGCTGAGATTACATTAACTAATGTTAACAAATGTTGTATACGTTTTCTTCATGGTTCATATTAACTAATGTAAACAAATGAAACCTTATTGTAAAGTGTTATCATTTCATCAGTACCACATTAATTCATGGATTGTAATGAATTTTACTAATGTATGGATGTATTATGTTTTCTTCACTGGACATTTGACACATTTTCCCCTCAGATGATCCTACCATAGAGCTTGTTGTAGTTCCCAGTGTGGGTCAGTCTAGTTCAGAGCCACAGAAGCTGCTGTGTTCTGGGGAAGGATTTGACCCGAAGATCAAATGGATTTCAAAATCTATGGAGAAACAAAGCAAAGCTTTAGAGGTCACAATGATGGAGAACGGCCGTGTGAAAGTGTACAGTGAGATATCTGTGCCACAGACAGAGTGGAATCAAGGGGTCACTTACACCTGTCAAATTGTCGATGGACACAGCATGAAACCTACACAAAATAAAAGCATCAATATTTGTGGAGGTAAACGCACTAAACAAAGTTGTAATTTGTTTCCTGGCCTATGATTCTGCGAATCTTAACAAATGATCGTATCGCCCAACAGTGATTGCACCTTCCAGTCAGAAGGCAGCGGTCTACCTGCTGGGTCCTTCCCAAAATCACATGGGATCTGGCACAGCTCTGTATTTGACCTGTTTGGTTGTTGGTCAGAGTGTCAAGCATTTCTCCATCCAGTGGAAAGTGAATGGAACTGTTCATAAACATAATGTCAATGAACAGAATTCCACAGATCATGCCAATGGCACTCAAAGCAAGAAAAGTTTTCTGGAGGTTTCAAATCAACAATGGAATGCACATGCTCTCTTTTCCTGTGAGGTAAAGCATTTGTGCTCTACTGTTACACAGCAGCAGAACATCTCAAAAACCATAGGTGAGCACTTACAGTTCTCAACCTTCTGTTAAAGATTTTTTTCATTGCTAATTGTTGCCTAATGTCCACAGAGCCCAAACAACCCATTGTGAGCATCCTCCGACCCTCAGACAGCGATCTCTCTGGACCCCAAAATACCAACCTTCTTTGCTTCATCACCGGTTTCTTCCCATCTGATATCTCCGTAGAGTGGCAACTAAATGGGACGAAACTCAATGAGTCTCACTTCACTAACAGTCCTGTGGTTGCTCACACTTCAGGAGGTTTTTCAATGCATAGTGCCCTAATATTGCCTGCATCACAGTGGAAAGAAGGCATGTACTCTTGCATTGTTTCTCATGAGTCATCCCAACGTCTATTTACCGCAACTTTGGAGAATTTGTATGGTGGGTGATATCACAGAAAAAAATTTAAATAACACATGACATATACAACAGAATTGAAATGCAGTATATCTCTCTCTCTGCATTTACTCTATTACCTGATCTGTTTCTCTCACATTGATTTTTAGCTTCGGTGATCCCCTCTGCTCCATCTGTAGAGCTGCTGCAGAGTGCTAGTAGGCTGGTGTGTCTGGTGTATGGTTTCAGCCCATCTGCCATCAACATCACCTGGCTGCTTGGAACGACTGAAGTGTCTGCCCAAAATGATACCAACCCCGCGAAAGGCCCTGATGGAAAATTTAGCATCCGAAGTTACCTGCAGATCCAGCCTGCAAGCTGGGCACCTGGTGAGGTGTACAGCTGCAGAATCACTCATGCTACTGGTACCCAGTCGCATAACATTTCCAAATCAGGTATCAAATATTTCATGCACTAAAACATAAGTTTATCAAGGATATAACTAAGTCAATAAATTTTAAATGTAATCTTATTGTTTCCTCTGTTTGCATTTTGCAGCAATGTTTGAAGAGGCTATATTTATGAATGAGAATAAACCTGAATCTATCACACAGGATACTGTTGAAGAAGCATGGAATATGGCCTGTGCCTTTCTCGCCCTCTTCCTCCTCTCTCTTCTCTATGGGTGCACAGTGACATTGGTCAAAGTGAAGCCTGAATGAGCAACATTTGTGTGTGTGTGTGTGTTTCTCTGGTTTCCTTTGCATTTAGTTTTTTTAGTTTATGCATTTTCTTTAAGTTTTATTAGCTTTGCATAAGTGATATGGTAAATATCAACTTTTGGCCCTGTGGACATTTAAATATAATTAAATAAACATAAAAGTGAATAAATCTTCTAACACACTTTTTATTTATTTAATCTCTCTGTACTAACAATATATAGCAGTCTATAAACATATCACATGAGATTTCTGTCATTTTTTTTAAAATTAGTTCAGAAAGTTCCATTGTATCTCAAATTGTGCATTGTGTGTTTAAAAACATTCTGTAATGAAATAAAATTTTGGAATGAAATTGTCGAACTCCATTGTCTAATTTTCACAGACAGAATTTTAGGTATCATCCTATATATATTTAAATAATATTATTTAAAAGGATAGTTCACACAAAAATGATAAAACAAGTAAAACACTAGTAATTTTCTTATATTAAATTCAGATAAGACTGAAGTATTACTTATTGGGCCAAAAACCTGTACACAGAATCTCTCAGACTACAATCTGCATTTAGAAGGATGTACACTGTAAAAAAAATCCCGTTGTTTCTACGGAAAAATACCGGCAGCTGTGGTTACCAGAATAATACTGTAAAAATGACATCAAACCGTAAACATACTTACGGAGTTACATGTGAATTTTACATTTTAAATATGTATATTTAACATTGGATTTCAGTACACTGTAAAAAAAATCCCAGTAAAATTTACGGTAAAATAACGTATTTCATTAACTGATATAATGTTAATTTACCAACCTAATGAAGTACTAATATCTGTTTTGTACCTTTATAATACACTGACAGTCACCAAACACAGTGGTGATGAGAGTCACATGATGAATCAAAGTTCATCACAAGCAGCTTTTCCACAAGCTGAGAAGGACAATACTAATATATAGAAGGTGCACACAGTGTCATTCACACACACACTAAACACCATCATGGTAACATGCATGAAATTTTAAAAATGCAATAAACATTAATTTAACAACATTAGATGTAACATAAAACCCTAATGTACATAACTGATTAGAAAAAAATGAGAAAAACTAAGAAGAAACAGTTATTTCAACAAAAATATATCAAATGTGAAGTGTCACGCAGGGAATTGTGGGAATGTCAATTTACGGTTTTTCACTGTAAATTTGACAATGAATTGTTATTTTTCACTTTCAAAAACTGTGAATTTAACGGTATTTTACCGTAAAATTACATTAAATGTACCGTTAGATCTATTACAGTTATTCACCGTATATAGTATGGAAACTTTCTGTAAACCAATTAACAGTTTTTCACCGCAGCATTTTTACAGTCTTTTACTGTTAAAATCACGGTAATTTTTTACAGTGTACTGTTACTCCATCCTCGACAGTTAAAGACCTGGGTGTTATATTAGACAGCAACTTGTCCTTTGAAAATCATATTTCATATGTTACAAAAACAGCCTTTTTCCACCTCAGAAACATTGCTAAGATACAGAATATGTTATCTATTTCTGATGCAGAAAAGTTAGTTCATGCTTTCATGATGGTGTACTTAACCAATCTTCTATTGCCCTACAATCCTTCACGCTCTTTAAGATCACAAAACTCTGGACTTCTGGTTGTACCTAGGATAGCTAAGTCCACTAAAGGAGGGAGAGCGTTTGCACATTTGGCTCCGAAACTCTGAAATAGCCTTCCTGATAATGTTAGGGGCTCAGACTCGCTCACCCAGTTTAAATCTAGATTAAAGACGCATCTCTTTAGCCAAGCATTCACATAATGCATCTCATATCAGACTATCTTTGCTTAATGTTATGAACAGCAGCTACGCTAATTATTCTCCATTTGCTTTTCTGTTTGACTAGAGAGGACATCAGCTTCAGTTTGGATCCAGTCTCTTAAGAAGACCTCAGATAACCAACACCTATGAAGAGACGGCGCCATCATCTGGATCAACATGCACATTGCCCAATTTCTATATCCTAATTATTGTTAATATGTAGCTAATTCATTTTTCCAGGAGCTCATTGCTTCTACCTTCAGTTAAACTGCTAACAGTGATTGTAAATTAATTGCCTAAATTATTACATTATTTGCTAATCTGCATTCTTTAAATTGTGGTGTTGACATGCATTCTCTGTAAAGCTGCTTTGAAATGATATGTATCGTGAAAAGCGCTATACAAATAAATGTGAATTGAATTGAACCCAAAAATGAAAATTATCCCATGATTTACTCACCCTCAAGCCATTTGTACAGTATATATGACTATCTTCTTTCAGACAAACACAATCAGAGATATAAAATATCCGGGCTCTACCAAGCTTTATAATTGAACAGGGGCGTGTTTTGAAAAAAATAGGCTTACATCCATCCATCATAAATAATCCATATGGCTCCAGGGGGTTAATAAAGGCCTTTTGAAGCAAAGCGATGGGTTTTTGTAAGAAAAATATCCATATTTAAAACCTTCTTAGCTATAATAAGTAGCTTCCAGCAGATGCAAGTAACCCCTGACTTCACTTCAGAAGGCCTTTATTAACCCGTATGTTATTTTGCTCTATTTAGATTATCATTATTTCAAACATGTTAATAATTTAGATTTTTATGATGGATTTTCAGTTTAAAATTTAAAGTCTGGGATAACGGACAAAGTTTCCAAGTCAGTGTTAATGCTTCATAGGAAAATAAGAAAATAAATAAATAAATGAAATCTGCTTGGTGTTCAATGCACACAGACTCACTGCAGTAATGATTCGGTACAGCAGGTGGCAGTAAGTCTCCATGAAACTAATGACAAGCGCAGAGAAGAAGAATATTAGTTGTGCAGGGTGAGAGGTTGTGGGCTGTGTTCATCATTTCTCTAATTTTGTTAGTTTACCTTTTTTAAGAGAATTTACTATACCTATTAATCGAATACCCTAATAAGAAACGATATCAGCAGCTGGACGAGGTACTAAAAGCATAGCAAAGTGAAGAAGATCATCGGATCTTCTCTAGTTGGCCGGTTGGTTGAAGGTACGTTCATTTCAAACATACATCAACATCTCAATAGCACAACTGAAGATTTTTTTGCGCGTTTTCTGCCTTGAATTTATACTCTGGATGTTAAAGCAGTCGGTGAATTCATCCAGTATAATGATGATATTGAGAACACGCGCTGTCCATTTTTATTGGCTTTTAAATCGAGACATGAAAGTGTGTAACAATAACCAGGTAAGGGAGCCAGCCTGTCCATAATGGGTTCATTTTCCCATGATAACCTGATACTGTACGGAGAATCCAGTCATAGCAGCAGACAAAACAAAAGCTGTTTGTTTTAATTAAGGTTTTATTTTACATTGAGCGGGTCGCCTCATGTGGGCCAACATGTTGATCATATGACCAGCCGAATGCTACTCACTTTATCTTGATAACCTCTCTGTGATTCAACACTTTAGTTGACAGAATAAATTACTCTTTTCACAATTACTAAAGCACATTTCTTGAAACCTTCACCTATTTTCTCACAACATTAAACACAAAACCAAATCTATAAAATGCATTCACAAAACCCCTGACTCTTCTGGAAAAATCAATTGGCTCAAAACCATTTCACCTGTACTCAAAATCAAACTTTCAGATCATAGACACATCAGTCAGTATATAAACACTACAGATCATTCACTGGACACTACATTAAAAAATGGAGAACACCGCATCCAAAGCAAATAGTTGTATTATAAGCAAAAAGTATATTGAATACACTAAATATCATATGCAATTACATAAAAAAAAAAAAGTATAATAATCGCAACCAAGTAAGACTTGGGTAAAGTTGGTTTTATATTCGCACATTCGGACATCCGTATTCAATAGTCTTGTTAATCACACTACATTGGACATTCAGTGGACATTCACAAGTAAATATGCCATTAAAACAATACTTGCCTATTTTGATCGACTGTGAAAAATGTTGTAAGTTGACAATCGTTGGTTGTCAATATCATGTCGCTGCTTAAAATTCACAAACATTCATTTATTGCACATTTATTGGAAAGTCTGAATTTATCAGAATTCCGAATGTGCGAATATAAAACCAACTTTACCCAAGTCCAAGTAAGGTGACTATAATGTATGTACTGCAAGTAAAGTATTGTATTGAATATTGTATAATATTGAATGTCTGTATTCACCCAAAAATGAAAATTCTGTCATTTATTACTTACCCTTATGCCGTTCCACACCTGTAAAGACCTTCGTTAATCTTCAGAACACAAATTAAGATATTTTGATGAAATCCGATGGCTCAGTGAGGCCTGCATAGCCAGCAATGACATTTCCTCTCTCAAGATCCATTAATGTACTAAAAACATATTTAAATCAGTTCATGTGAGTACAGTGGTTCAATATTAATATTATAAAGCGATGAGAATATTTTTGGTGCACCAAAAAAACAAAATAACGACTTATATAGTGATGGCTGATTTCAAAACACTGCTTCAGGAAGCATCGGAGCATAATGAATCAGTGTATCGAATCAGCTGTTCGGAGCACCAAAGTCACGTGATTTGAGCCGTTGGCAGTTTGACACGCAATTTGAATCATGATTCGATACACTGATTCATTTGTGCTCCGAAGCTTCCTGAAGCAGTGTTTTGAAATCGGCCATCACTAAATAAGTCGTTATTTTGTTTTGTTTTTTGGTGTACCAAAAATATTCTCATCACTTTATAATATTAATATTGAACCACTGTACTCACATGAACTGATTTAAATATGTTTTTAGTACCTTTATGGATCTTGAGAGAGGAAATGTCCATTGCTCCTTATGGAGGCCTCACTGAGCCATCGGATTTCAACTAAAATATCTTAATTTGTGTTCTGAAGATTAACGAAAGCATGAGGGTGAGTAATAAATGACATTATTTTCATTTTTGGGTGAACTAACCCTTTAAAGTGTTTTATTCTGTTTCATTTGTTTTAAATAACTTCTATGTTCTGGCAGGTTATTAAAGGTACTTCTCGCTCTGCAGTGATGACGTCACTGGTAAGTGGCCCAGCATCTAGTTACAATCATTCAGATTATCCATCACCACTCAGATTTGGCAGAATACAAATTGTCATTTTAGAAATGTTTATCTATAATATCATCAAACTGTACAGTTCAGCAGTAAAATCTCTTAGAAGTATAACCTGTCTCTCAGCCCTAAGTGATTGTTCATGTTTCAGGGGAGCAGCAGTTCCTCCACGACGGAGTATGTAGTACGTGTTCCCAAGTAAGATTTAATCTTAATTTATTTATATATTATTTTGTATTAAATGATTTCAACTAGAGTGTCTATAGATCTCGGTCAAGGAAAGTGATTGGTATCTGATCTTGGGTCTTCTTACTTGCCCAACAGAAACACCAGTAAGAAATACAACATAATGGCTTTCAATTCTGGTGATAAAGTCAGTTGTTCCACCTGGACTCAGGTAAACGGGCGTTATATAAGGCCACTACTTTAGTTTATTCCATGCCACGTTTTCTTTTCTTCACTGTCTTTTTCTATTCGTTTTCTCTTTTTTTTATTATCTATATATGTTTGTCATGTTTAGGCTCGTATGGAACGGGACATGAGTAATAGGCGTATATATGGTGAGGAGGAGAGTCAGGAGGGGGCGGCAGGCAGTGAGTTTGGAAAGAAACAGAGAGAGGAATCACGGAGGAAGAAGTATGGCATCGTTACAAAGGAGTTCAAGGTGGAGGACCAGCCCTGGATCCTTAAAGTTAACGGCAAAGCAGGAAGAAGGTACAAGTTTCTGCTTTTGTATTTTGTCTAATTGCCACTTATGTTATTTTTTATTGTTTAACTGCACATTCCTAGAATGATTATGCTTAATAAGCAAATAGGTGTTCTGTCACCACATTGCACAATGTGGAAAACATGGACAGAATCGCGCATTAAAAATTGAATTTCAAATTGAATGTCATGGAAGTTGGTAAAAATTTGGATGAATAAATCAAAAGTAGGGCTGTACACTTAAAATTACATTATGGACTAAAATTATGGACTAGTGTCTTTGAATATTAAAGTTCAAAAAGACACTTTCTGTTAGTCTCTGTGTAAAGAGCCACGCGTTGTCATCTACTACACATACTCAAGCATGCGTGACACCCATGGTGTTGTCTGCATCTCACTCATTCACGTCCTTCATTTCCACTGTTGCTAAGAGTCACTTTGCCAGCATTTCACCAGCATTTCATTTGATAAAACTGTCATCAGATACAATACACACAGAAACTCAAAGGACTTCACTACAACCTAATCTCAGCCTCGGACGTCACACCCTCCGACCACTGGCTGAACATCTGATGCATATGGTACACTTAACTGGAAACACTTCAGGATTTTTGAATACTACAGAATGTCCGCGAGACCTGTGTGTCACGTTCTTTAACTGTCCGCATGGAAACAAATGCCGTGACAAACCCCCTCATGGAAGAAGAAGAACGTCGTCGTCGTGTTTACAGCTGTGAGAATGAGTGAAATGCTTTCTAGGATCAACTAAATGCTGGATTTTCAAAAGTATGTGAAGTTCGCGGCTCCATTGTTGAAGTAAACTCGCACAATGTTCTTGAATGAATAATTTATTAGATGCACGGCGGTTTATTATCGTAGGGACATTGACTTTACATTTTCACGCCCCTAAACGTGACATGAAACAAAACAAACTGTGATTGGTTGCTTTACGTGTCAGTCATATGGCCTCTGGGCGGTCCTAGGCCATTGAAAGCTGAGATCGAGTCCAGACCTTCTGCCGTCAGTCTGAAGGTCTGGCTATGCGAGACTAACTGCAACCTAACAAAATAAAATTTTGGTTTAAAATTGACAGAAACTCTGTACCATTTCTCAATAGAATGTGCTTCTCAAAGTAATAGTATTTTTTTTAAAGGTAAATTATGTAACTTTCGTCCCTCTAGCAGTTAAAAAAACTGCATGCATTTTGCAGAAGAACATTGTTTTGTTTATGTTTCAGTGCTGCGTGACTGTGCGGATGAATATGCTTCTTTCTCATAACTCAAAAAAGAGCGAGATTATCCTACTGATCATGAAACATTCAGTACTAGTAGGGCTGGGCGATATATCGCATGCGATTCTCACGCGCATTTCGTCAGTAAAGCCGGTTCCCTGATTACCTCTAAATCGCCATCACCTGCTTTCAAATGGAGCGCCTTTTAATAGACAATTAATCCGTAGTTCACTGATAAGCCACGGAAAATCGGGTTCATTATCGAAGTCGATTCATCTTCGATACTGAACGCGATTTTGCGTGGCTTCTCCGTGAACTACGGCTCTGTCTATTAAAAGGCGCTCCATTTTAAAGCAGGTGATGGCGATTTAGAGGTAATCAGGGAACCGGCTTTACTGACGAAATGCGCGTGAGAATCGCATGCGATATATCGCCCAGCCCTACTAGGCTTAATAGATATAAGCAGTTTAGATGGAAAGGATCTCAAGCTGACTATCTGTAGACTTCACTGGTGCTATAACCATTAATCAACACGGTACTTCCTTGAAAAAAAAATTGTTGTAGCGCAGCGCTTTTGATTATTACAATTTCATTAAACCATTAAAATGGAATCCAGAAGATTAAAACATAAAACATGGAATTTGGTAAAAAATAAAACTGAATTTGGGAAGAAATAAAACCGTATTCATTGGGCCAAGTGTTTATTCATATCGTCAAGTGTGTTCATGTTACATGCCTTTGGACAACACCTCATGTTCCTCTCTACCACTCAGATTCAAGGGTCTAAAAAAAGGCGGAGTCACAGAGAACGCTTCCTACTACATCTTCACACAGTGTGCCGATGGTGCCTTTGAGGCGTTTCCCGTGCACGCCTGGTATAACTTCACACCGCAGGCCAAACACCGCACGCTCACAGCCGAGGAGGCAGAGGAAGAGTGGGGCAGGTGAGGGCAGGATGAGTGGATGCATTCTTGAGAACAAACCTGACGGTACTCTTAGACAGCAACTTTGTAAACATGTCTAAATCTCAAACATCACATCTGCTTATTTTTCCATATAGGAGGAACAAGGTGGTGAACCACTTCAGTATCATGCTCCAGCGACGTCTCCGAGAACAGGAGCGAGGAGACGAGGATGAGGAGGAAGGAGAAAAAGGAGGGAAGAAAAAGAAGAAAAAGGGAGGCAGGGGTGGAGACCTGCGCATACATGACCTTGAGGATGACTTGGAAATGAGCAGCGATGAGAGCGACGGCAGCAATGGAGAGGGTGAGCAAAGGGTCTGAGAGGAAGAGGAGTGTCAAATGTTGGACTTTCTTAATAATGTCTTCTTTCAATGAAGATGATGAAGCCAAGTCGAAAGGTAAAAAGGACAAAGGCCCCAAAGGCAAGGGAAAGAAGAAGAAAAAAAGCGACTTGGAAGGAATCGAGGATAGTGATGATGGCGACTTTGAGGGGTTGGAGGTGGACTACATGTCCGATGAGAGCAGGTGACTCCAATGACACACAAATCTTTATGTACACTTACTTTTGTCACATGCGAAAAGCCCTCTTTTCATGGTTACAGTAGTCTTATCATTATCATCTTCCTTGCCTTGCTCCAGTTCTGAAGAAGAGGAGCCAGAGAAGACCAAGCCTAATAAGGGAGAGGACGTCCCTAAAGGTTGGTGATTGAAATTTTTCTTTTTGTTTCTGTTTTTCTTGCAGGATTGCACATCATCTAATGCAGATATTTGATTTGAAGCAACTCTGTGGAGCTCTAATGGCTTTTTTTTCAGGAATTGATGAAATGTCTGAGAGTGAAGAAGAAAGTGAGGAAGAAAACAAGAATGAGGAAGATGCCAAGGAGGAAGAAGAGGAGGAAGATGGAAAGAAGACACCAGTGCAGGTGGAAAAGAAGAAGAAGAAAGGTAAAATCACACTCAATTTGACAATTCATTCATAGTATTTAAAAGTGACGATTATGTTTATTGAAGGCTAGGTGTACCACTTAAAAAATGATAAAATACAATATATATAATATAATAATACAATATATATGGACTGGAGGGCCACTGCCCTGCTGTGTTTAGCTCCAGCCCGATTCAAACACACCTGAACCAGTTAATCAATGCCTTCAGGATTATTAGAATGCTTCAGGCAGGTGAGTTTTATTAGGGTTGGAGCCAAACTCTGCAGGGCAGTGCTGCAAATTGAGCTATTTTGTTGCTAGGTTTAATGACTTCCCCGTCCCTTTTGAGACTTTTTATCAAAAGCCTAGCAACAAATCTGGCAACTTTTTGGACAAACCTTATCTAGATTCTGAGACTCACCCACTGATCTATATTTATATTAATATAAATCAGTGGACTCGCCAATATAACGTCATCTAGCAACATTTAGCGACCAGTTTTAGCTACTTTCAGCTGAAAGCAATTGGCAACACTGCTGCAGGGCAGTGGCCCACCGGGACCGAGTTTGCCCATCCCTGACTTAGAATAAACAGAAAGTTATCGTTCACTTGTGTGGATGCTGAAATAGTTGTCATTCTGTTCTGTCTTTATAGTTAATGTTGATATTTTCCCCTCTTTTTTTTCATTTTGTTTTTTCAGACAGCAGTGGCGAGTCAGACAGCTCTGAGGACAGTGATATCGAAGGCGAGGCAGCTTCAGCACTGTTCATGGTGGTAATGGCCTATATTTGTGTGTATGTGCGTTTGTTTGGGAGAGATGAGAGGGAGAATGAGAGGGAGAGAGTAAGAGAAGCTGTTGTTTTTCTGATGTTGTGTCTTGTTTATATGGTACAGTTCTCTCTTGTTGTCCCCCCTTTCACAGAAGAAGCGCACACCTCCTAAGCGAGGGGGCGGGCGTGGCTCAGCAGGTAGTTCAAAAACAGGAAGTCGGCCTGGCACACCTTCTATCGACAACGCTGCCACTTCAAACACTCTGCGTGCCGCTGCCAACAAACTGGAGCAAGGTACACTCAAAGAAACTCAATGGATTAAAACGTTCAGTTAAATGAATTTCATAATATGATGATTAGTTAATTGATTTAATAATTTTTGATAATTGCGGAATTCAGTTGTATTGTGGCAGAGGAGTAAATCATTTTAAAGAGATTACAAAAAGTTTTAAAAGCCATGTTATTTTTCTATAGAATTATAATTAATTGTATTTATTTGGTTTAATATTATTATTATTATTATTATTGGTATTACTATTACTTTTTTTATCACTCTTTACAGTTAAAGGGACACAAATTCTTCCTTGTCTACACTAATGCATTTTTGTTTGATAATGCATATATTTCTCTTCATTTTGGCTGCTGTGCTAGATGTATATGACTTTCTTTCTTCAGATAAACACAAAGATTATTGTCCATATAACGCAAGTGCACAGAACCACCAATGTGGTTATCACGACGGTAATCAATACGGGTGTAACAATACATCGGTATAGCTCGATACATCGATTTAAATGTGTAACGATAAGATGTATCGATGCAACTTGTAACAAATCGAATATAATTTAAGATGCACCTTCTTCACACTCTCCACATTTTCACGCAATGTCAGTCTATGCATTATCGCCAATGCATGCATTCTCATTTAAACTACCTTTTAGAGCTTGTGAAAGACACTTGGGAGTCGGGACAGTTGCTGTCGCTGTCACTGTCCGATCGGGTGCTGAATCGTCACTACAATTTATCAGTTGCTCATGTTTAAAGCCTTGCAGAAATGACATGAATCTTGCTTGAGTTTATTGCTATTTCTAAATCATGTTACTTTCTACCGGGTGTCTGTTAGATCACACCACTGCAGTAGAGAGCACTATGATTTGTTCTTCACATATACTGTTGCATAGATTTAATACACCACGCATCAATATCTTTTCCTTTTTGTTTTGAACTTTCCAACGAGAAGCCATGTTGCTTCAAGCCCATCATTCTGCACACGGGATGCGCATAAGCAGGTTTGCACCACTCTGTATTGGAGCAATTTATACTATAATACTTTTGCGCAATGAAAGAATATTGAGTCTATCTTTTTCTGTCCTATCTATCATTTGTTGTCTATCATTTTCAAATAAATGTTTGGCATAAGGTAAATAAAAATGTAACTGGTTGTGTAAAATAGGCACATATCAAGATATCAATCAAGATACCCCTGAATCAAATTGTATCGTAATTGCATTGCAGAATTTTGAGGTATCTGCAAAATAACACATTGCTGGTTATGAGAATCGATTTTAAATGTTTTCTTTTTAACTATAAACCATCGCGTCAATCCGATTGTCATGTTCACGCTTGACGTAATCGTCAGCAGGTTGTGAAACATGACATAAGCATGTTGTGAATCTCACACTGGAAATACCCACGGACACACAGGACGGTCATTCTTCAGCAGGTTTCACAACACTTTTGCGTGTTTATTTTTCTAAAAATCTTCGATTCTGTTTATCTGAAGAAAGTCATTTATATCTGGGACGGCATCAGAGTGCATTAATAAATGCATTAATAAGCCATAACGTTATATTACCTACCTAGTATCTTCTCATTTCATTTTGTCTCTGTTTCTTTTCACTGCTAATGTTTTTAGCAAAGTTTAAACTTCATGTTTATGCTCTTCTGTCACAGGTAAGCGGCAGACGACAATACCAAGCGCAGAGACTCCGGCAGCAAAGAGATTAAAGATGGAGCCCAGCCCTCAGAGCTCTTCAGGAAAGAGCACACCCCAACCAGCATCAGGGAAATCCACTCCCAGCTCCAGGTACTTTTTCACCCCCTCAAAGTTGCGGGAAAAAAAAAAAAAAAAAAGTTTGCAATATAGTCTTTCTTCCCTTTTGTTACATATATCCAAGTTGACAAAAGTACCGACCACAAAACCAAGTTTTAAATTTTAAAAATGTGACTGTGAGCACTGTTGAGTGGATTTATAAACACCTCTGATTGACCATTGCGTTCAGGCGCTCATCAAATATGTCTGTGATTGGCTACAATGATCAACGCACAGGAGCGTTTGAAAGCAAGTGTCTGCTTTCAACCTCCCGTATGTATTTGTATACGTGCTTGGTGAAGAGCGTCATTGATGTCTATTTACAACATGTTTTTAAAGTGTTGATCATTGTAGCCAATCAGACATTTCTGATGAGCGCGTTAACACAATGGCCAATCAGAGGTGTTTACGAATCCGCTCAAAGCATCATTTTTAAATTTCAGTACTGACTTGGTATTGTGGTCGGTACTTTTCACAGTACTATACCCAAGTGAAATATCTTCTCGAACTAGAAAAAAAATGTAGGGTGGGATTTGATTTTGTCCTTTGGAAATTGATTGGATCGTTGGTTGCCCCCGCCCTCACGCCAGTAAACACATCATCAGAGAAAAGATGAGATGTCGCTGCAAGGAGGTCAAGTTATTTTGATGAAAGATTACATGGGCACATGAATTTGATATCATGGTGACTTTAAACATTCCCTAGTGTCTTCCCCAGATTCAGACAAACTTCAGATCACTTTTCTCCCCAAATCTGGGTCCCATCTTTTTTTCCCCATTCTCCAGCTGTGCAGTCCATTTCCTCTATTTCATGAAACTTGGACCCAGTTACACTTACATTAAACCATGCAGTGCTGTAGTTACAGTATGCCACTGTGCATGTATGCTAAAGTTTATGATTAAATCTAAACGCATCACAAACTTTAACACATTACAATTCATGTATCTATTTTTTACCTCCAAATTGTTCTGCCATAGTCACAAACAATATTATGTCTTGCTTATTTCAAGAAGCATAAATAAAATCCACTCTTCCATCTCCTCTTTAGTGACGTGCAGCTGACGGAGGATGCCGTGCGCAGGTATCTCATCAGGAAGCCCATGACCACTAAAGACCTGCTGAAGAAGTTCCAGACTAAGCGCACAGGCCTCAGCAGCGAGCAGACGGTCAACGTGCTCGCCCAGATCTTGAAGAGGCTTAACCCAGAGAGGAAGAACATCAATGACAAGATGCACTTCTACCTCACTGAGTGAACCCGACCGAGGAGAGAGTGAAACACTGAGCACCCATCACCAGCAGCCTCTCCTTTTAGAATACAGCTCATTTAGTCCAAGACCTAGATGGTCTGAATCTTCCTGATTTTCTTGCTGTCATTTTGCTTTAAATCATCCAGCATTTATTAACAGTAGTTCTTAAATACTGTTAATTAGAGATGAGAGCGCTGGAGGTCCAAATAGTAAAACGACAAAGAAAATGGTGAGAAGAAAGATAGAGGAGTATGTTTTTGTTTATTATAATGGATACCGGAATGATGTGTTTGTAAATTTCACATGCCTCTTAATGACAAGTTTACTATCAGAGAGACACTGGGTAATATCATTCTTTCAAGATTCTTTTCAAGAAAGCTGATGAATTTTGAGAGCGACTTTCCCCAGAGAATGCAGCCGCATCTGTGGCTTTTTATTACACGTTCATTTCTTTGTCTGCTTTATTTTTTAAACTGCTTTAAGAACATTGCACTGTTTAAAAGCTGTTACAATTACAACTTTTGCAGGAGTTTTTCTCCTTGGTAATACATTAAATTTGTTTAGAATGAATACCAGTGTTTGTGCTCATTTGTTTTAAATGCAATATTCTATGCAATAGTAATATTTTATTTGAGAAGAGAGCCACAATAGTGGATAGCAGGAAATATTTATTCATAGACATTGTAAATAGAAACTGAAGCAGTTCCATGACTGTCCTCTTTTCTTTTACCCACTCATTTTACATAATAAATTGCATAAATCAAATCCCTCCCCTTCATAAATCGTCCAGAGGTATTTAAAACCACATTTCAGTGAGCTGAATGTTATGCTACCCATTGTTTCCACACAGTTTCTTTGTGTTTATTCCAGGAAAAATGCATCTGATTGATTGATCTATATGAGAGTATCTGAAAGGTGAACAATGTGTCAACTTCTAGACCAGTGTGCCACAGTGTTTCCAAGACCGGTGCTATGGTCAGTCCAGTCTCAATTCTTTTACGCAGGCAGGTTTCGACAGATCACGGAGATGCGGCGATGACGTGGAACCTTCTGCCCTGAGAAAAAGGAATCTTCATCTTTCAGGATTTCATGGGTGAATTTAAAACGAGCATCATCCCTGTTGATATACACAAAAAGTGTTGTACAACTTTTGAAATAGATGTTCCCATTTTGTGGTAAGCAAAATATCATTTAGTTGTGAATAACAGGAAATAAATTGGGTAACTACCTCAAAATATAAAGTGAGCGCCGACTCAGAAGCAAGTCCACCCGATCTGTGGAATTATTTTCTGGGACCAGACGCATAATACTATCAGATAGCAGGCTCAGCCCCGCAATAGTGCTTCCACAGAACTGACAAGAGAAAGCAACGGTCATAGAGAACAGAAATAATGTACAAATAACTGAAGAATGATATTGTACAAATAACTTCACACAGACCTTCACACTGTCAATATGGGGTTTGATATAGCCCTCTTTGTCCAGGTCCAGAACATGAATCGGCCCAAGCAGTGGACTGCCTTCAGGAAATGCAACCGCTCTCACCCGCTTTAAGATGCTTTCACCCATAACTCCCCACTGCAGCCGCTCTGTTTCTCTGTAGCCGTGGATAGCCTGAGTGGAAAAGAGATTAAGGTGATGCGTATCCAAATCCTGGAGGACTACATTCCTGACTTACTTACAAACATGCTTGACACATAGGGGCGGTTTCCTGGATAGAGATTAAGCCTAGTCCTAGAATAAAATGGCCCTTTAAACCAGAATAACAGAAATCTGCTTCCTCTGTCATGGTTTAAAATAGTCCTAGACTTAGTCTAGTCCAGAGTTTAATAAACTGATTTCCTGGAGGAAGACTAGAGCTACTCCAGGACTAAGTTGAGGCTTAAATTAAACCTACTAGGAGGCAGGTTTAACTTCAGATTAATGTTGTGTTTCAAAGAAGACACATGTATTACTTGGATATATATATATCGATATTGATATACACTGTGTGTGTGTGTGTGTGTGTGTGTGTATATATATATATATATATATATATATGTGTTTTTTGATGCTGTTCACTTTATTTAAACAGTTTATTTTGATTTAACACCATTGTTTCTGATTGCATCATGTTAAACTGACTTGAAATGCTACTAGAACTCACTTGATGTTTTCATTTTGAAATAACATGTTTCAGTCAAGTATAGTAACCCAATCAAACAAGAATTTCACTTCTCATCATGCTTTGCACCGGGCTGAAATGGGAGAGCAAATGTTGAAAAAGTGTTATTTTATGCATTTTTTAGAAAGATGAGAATATGGAGAGACGTCTTACTGTTTAATGTTCTATTATGTAAAAGTTTTTGATATGTTAGTGTTTTTTGGAGATTACCGTTGTGGTGAAGTGTTGAGCTTGTGCTTGGGTTGAGGACTTGCTAAATTATTATTATTTTTTTTTAATAAATATAATGAAGCTTTGGATCAAACCAGTATCATTTCTAGACTGCCAACACTGATCATCACATGTGAAAATAGTTATGTTTAGTTTGTTGCTAAAGGACAAAACAAAAGCATTAATAATCATAAGATTATTATAATTAATTTATTTAAATAGAGTTCATTACAAATAGATTTCCAGGCATTACTTTTTTCACAGCTGATGTATTTTGCTTGCTTTAAAAGAACTGTCTCTTGTTTAGTAAAGTTTTTTTGTTGTTGTTTGTTTGTTTGTTTTTTGAGATTACTGTCTTTTTTTGCTGTCATTGTTTTCCTTGGATTTGCTTTTCAGTTCCAGGCAACCTCTCTCATGCTAATTCAGATTAGCAAAGTTGGTTTTAAATTAATCTAGTTTATTTTAAATCAGGACTCCATAGTCCAGGTTTTAGTAATCTGTGCTTAATCTGTGTTTCAGAAAGCCATTTTTTAAACCACGATTAACTATTCTAGATTGAGGCCTATCCTGTCTTAATTTAAACCCTGTCCGGGAAACCGCCCCATAATGTCCTTGATGAGTGAAAGCATAGTAAGAGCATTTGAAAGGTACCAAGGAACTGGAAGATGGAGTGAAAGTAATTCATAGCCAAACAGCAGAAATGTTACAAATAAAACACTAAAAATATGTTTACAACATTATTTGGTTTTAACAACAGAGTTGCAATTAATAAATAGGTATATTTTTTATTAAAAAGTGTAAAAACATTTCCAGTCAAAACATGTCAAAGAATTTGTTTAATTTTTTAAGATTTTAATTTAAATAATTTTAATTTTTAATTTTAATTAATTCAACAAATTGAACTAGACTTCATGAAACACCTTTAATACCTTTAAAACGTAATAAAGTGCCTATTTTATTTTATTTTATTTATTTTTTGGTGGAAATGAGTTGGACTACCAATGACCAAAACTACATGTCTTCTGATTGGCCAACACGCGCGCGATTCGCGCTCAAATTCTTTATTTGCAGATTTCAGGGCTTTTACTACACTACGCATTTCAACGTTTTCAAGAAATTTTAGGTTCACTTGAAAAGTGCAGGTAGGTTAACTAAACTCAGTCAGCATTACCAATGGCCTAATACCATATCAACGTTGAGTAGCAATCATAAAACCGGTTACAATACGAGTATGTTTTGTATGTTATGAAATGACGCTGGATCATGGCACTATTTACAGTTACTTACATCGTCCCAGTGGTCAAATTCATATCGTTTTTTTCTAAGTCCTGGGTCTACTTCTTTAAAAAGGGCATTCTCCTCTTCCTCGCTGATGAAGTTCTGCCTAACTTCCACTTGTCCACGTACTGCGGACACAATTTCCTGAGACGATCCACACAACCATTTACACTCGGGCCCTTTTCGTAGTGCTGAGCTATCCGATGAAAACCTACATTGGAGAGATTTTCTCTGTATTTGTTTCACTACTCTAATTAGTGTCATGCTGTTAAAGACATATGATGACGCCTTAAAACACAAAATATCCACAATATTTAGCGTACCGGTGTCTCTACTGTCATTGACAAGGCGCCATTTTGAATTCGCTAAGAATTCTGGGACTTGAAGTATTTGAGTCAATCCTCTTCATTCTAGCAGTAGTCTAGCATTATATGCAGTGCTCAACAACAAAATAAGATTTTAAGGGAAATTGTGAGTGCAAGCAGTGAATGTAATCCAGTAAAGAAATGCAAAATTTAATCACAAGTTTGACTACTACTTATTCAAGTGTAGTTTAGTTTAATAAAACACTATCTCGTTAGTTTTTTATTTAGCAAATGGGGCTGCATGCAGCTCCATACCTAAACGAGTTTCATTTGCGCAATGCAGTTTTCATTGAGTCATGATACTACTCTAATAATAATTTCTAATTTGTAATTGCAATACCGCTTTTCAACACCAGAGAGCACCATATGACTGTTTCTAGCTATGATCCATAGCCTACCGAAGAAAACCCTGTATTATTATTATTATAGCCTATTTAAAAATATATATGGAGGCCAAGGTATCAAAAATATAAGTACAGAGCAAAATATAAAAAGTAGGCTTACATGTTTAAATAAAATAACAAGGAAAGCAAAGCATCAATTATTAATAAATACACAAACTTTAGCTAAATAAATTAAAGATTGAACAAGTTTACTGCCTTAAAAAGAGCTTTAGTATCCCTAGAAGATGAAATAGTTTGGATGTACTGTTGGACCTCTTTTCTAAAAACAATGAATAAGGGGCACTGATGAGGGAATTTGCTGCAGTGAATATGACATTTTGCAAGGAGCTATAGGAGATTAATGTTAAAGAAGCCAAACAGCACATCCTTGAAGAACAGAGTGAAACACAAGAGCACATTGAAGTTAATAAACTTAGAAAATTCCATCCAAAATAGCAGTGTGTGTGTGTGTGTGTGTGTGTGTGTGTGAGGACAGTCCCAGAAGACGTGAAGAGCAGTTTCTTCAGGGGCAACACAAAAAGAGGAGCTTGTGTCTACTTCTGACTTAAACCTTGTTAAGTATGCTTTAGCCGTGTAAAATCTATGTAAATCAGATTTCTCTAACCTTGTAAGCTATTATGTGTTTCAAAGGCAGAATCCATACTTTTTCCAATCAGTATGGTCAACAACGTTCTTCCAATATGACACAACGTATGGAATTGTCACAAGCTCCTTTTGGAAAAGAGACCTAATCATAAAGTTATGCGATAAAGGGAAAAACCTGTATTTCAGTATGGTGCTTATGTCTTTCTGACATAAGCACAACATTTTTCCCTGTCTCTTCCTATTTTCCCCCTCTGCTAAAATCTTACCTTTTAAATCTTTAATGTTATCAGACCCAGTTTCTTGTACTGGCCTCCCCCTGCTGGCTATTCAGTATTTCTGTGGAATATACTGTATAGTTGTGAGTATAGTGAAGTGTGACAATACAATCCAGATAAATTTCTAACGTGCTTTTTCAGACGATTATGTCATTGTTCTTTTAAACTTTTAGCTTTTTTGAGTCTCTCTCTCTCTCTCACACACACACACACACACAAACTACATTGACTGGTTTCTCTCATCAATTAGCCTGCAAGACTGTAATGATGGTAATTATTTGTAATTGTAATGGTCAGGCAGTGCTGTTTGTGGCAGTAAGAGGGCATTAAACAGTCTGTAAGTAAGTAAGATTTACAGGCAGTAAGACGTTGAGTGCTGATACATGGCTCTGTGGAAAGCGCAGTATATCCAAGCTGTTTCCACTACAGCAAAGATTAGAAGATTGCAAAGCCAAGAACATAGCATAGCCTCATATAATAGTTTGTGTTTCTGGAGCAAGTATGTACTGGTTTACATTACACATTAGCTAAGCTCTATTTTTTTTTTTCCAAAATTCAAATCAGTTTTAGAGTTAACTTCAGATGAGACCCATTTAGGAGCAGTTTTACATTTTACATTCCGATACATGTTCATTTTTAATGTTATCGGCTTTGGCCAATATATTAAAGGTGCCCTCGAATGAAAAATTGAATTTATATTGGCATAGTTAAATAACAAGAGTTCAGTACATGGAAAAGACATACACTGAGTTTCAAACTCCATTGTTTCCTCCTTCTTATATAAATCTCATTTGTTTAAAAGACCTCCGAAGAACAGGCGAATCTCAACATAACACCGACTGTTACGTAACAGTCGGGGTGTACGCCCCCAATATTTGCATATGCCAATCCCATGTTCCCAACATTATGAAAGGCATTAGACAAGGGCAGCCAGTATTAACGTCTGGATGTGCACAACCAAATCATCAGACTAGGTAAGCAAGCAAGAACAACAGCGAAAAATGGCAGATGGAGCAATAATAACTGACATGATCCATGATAACATGATATTTTTAGTGATATTTGTAAATTGTCTTTCTAAATGTTTCGTTAGCATGTTGCTAATGTACTGTTAAATGTGGTTAAAGTTACCATCGTTTCTTACTGTATTCACGGAGACAAGAGCCGTCGCTATTTCATTATTAAACACTTGCAGTCTGTATAATTCATAAACACAACTTCATTCTTTATAAATCTCTCCAACAGTGTAGCATTAGCCATTAGCCACGGAGCATAGCCTCAAACTCATTCAGAATCAATGTAAACAATATAACAATATACAATACTCACATAATCCGACGCATGCATGCCGAACACTTTGTAAAGATCCATTTGAGGGTTATATTAGCTGTGTGAACTTTGTTTATGCACTGTTCAAGGCAAGCGCGAGCTCCGTGGGCGTGGAGCAGGAGAATTAAAGGGCCAGTAGCCCTGAAACGGCTCATTTATAATGATGCCCCAAAATAGGCAGTTAAAAAAATGAATTAAAAAAAATCTATGGGGTATTTTGAGCTGAAACTTCACAGACACATTCAAGGGACACCTTAGACTTCTATTACATCTTTTTAAAAAAAGTTCTAGGGCACCTTTAAAGACAATGAATAATGGATTATTTCTTTCAGCTGAGACACTTAAGATGTGCTCTGTCCACCATTATGATTTTAAATTGCTTGAAACTTTTGTTTTTGTAATCAGGCTCTCAAAAATTCTCTATAAAAAAAATGTATTTAAATTTATCGGCTAATATATCGGTTATATCGGTGCCTCCCTAGAAAACATAATTGGCCCATTGCTAAGCTACACCCCCTTTGGTGACTGCTGCTTTACAGAACATCCTATAGAAACTGGAGATTTCTATGAACAGTGTTATTTTCAGAAATTAAATCTTCATAAAGGGGTGAAAAGTATTCTTATGTTGGCCTGAGTAAATTGAAAAGCTTTATTATTTTTGATTAAAAGAAATTGTGAGATTTGCAATGTTAAAGTATTAGGGAACACAACTTCATAATGTTTTACCATATTTTTTGGTAATTTGATAGGTCCTCCAAAACAGATCCTCCATAGACTTGCAGTAGACAAAAGCAAAAACTTGTCTGAGAAAATGGAGGACAGAAACAGGTAGAATTGGTCAGTAACATTTTTAAGGTGAGGCTTCGAGAAGGGTCATTTCTCAAGGAGAAATCACCTCAGAGCATTCACATTCATACACATGCAGACAAACACCGCAACATATTTATCTCACTTCCTGAGAGGTCTGGCTGGCTGCCCTCCAAGCCTGTCCCCCCCCCTGCAAGAGCCTTTTCTCAATGGGCTTCATGACTGACAGCAGCTGATCTAAAGAACACAGGAAACCATTTAAGCCTCCAAGATTCAGAGAGCTTGTCAAGTGACTATATATTGATGATTGTAATGTAAATTTAGAGTTTGATTTCCTGCTGGAGAGGAACAATTTATGGAGAGGGTGCAGAGAGAGGCCTTGCTCACACGAACACATACTAACACAAAATAAGATTTTAATGAAGAATGTTGATAACCAATTTCTTAAATACTTGTCGACATTTCTTAAAATATATTTTATGTTTCACAGAATTAAAAAAAAAAATGCCTGGAATGACATGAGGATGAGCAAATGATATTAGTGATATTCTTTTTTTAGGTGAACTATGGGAATCACTGGTGTATCAGACATATCTGGCTTTGAGTGGAAAAGAAACACTGAGCTTGGGAATCAAGTGAGGGAAATAGAGCAAAAAGAAAGGTATGACAGTTGAGTGAAAGCATATATTGTGTTGACTTCAGTTCTGTCCTTTTGTGAAGATTAACAGATGTTTGGAGCAGTTTATGAGTCGATGTTCAATTGCTGTAAGCAGATCAATGAAGACATTCCTAATTTCTGGCTATTACTGGCCTTTTTTGATGGTTTGATGGTTTTACTATTTATTTCTTGCAACATAAACTGCACAATTTGTAAAAATGTGTCTATTTGCTTAAGTCCTGTTGCTGTAATGAGACTGTCTATGTGTTAGCAGAAGTGGTAAATAGCACAGGAAAGAGAGATGGATGGAATTTTTTTGTCAGGGGCTTTAGGGCTTTTAATAATTCTACACTGTTTAAAAATGTATTATACCTACATCAGGCTCTTCCCCAAATAAAACACACTGCTCAAAGGACGATGGCCCACTTTACGCTCCCACAGTCTCAGTATCACATGGCAACATATTCATCTTTGTCTCTTACCTGTGGCAAAAAAAAACATCTGTTATTTGTGTTTTCATTTTGGTAGTATAAAATAGTACATTTACAAACAGAGCACTAAAGAAGCTCATAAACACACAAAGCAATCATGTCTGCAATTTTCTTATTTTCTCTTGTAGGCCTATATGTTTATTGCATCTGACACAGTTACATACAGAAGGCTGATATATTGTGGTGCGTCCCGTTCCACTGACCAGCAGGATTTATATCTGGAAGATAAAGGTTAAATAAGGAGCAAAGAACCTGGTATACATGCAGTTTATGAATTATTCAACTTTATGAGTCACTGAGTTTAGCTTCTGCTGCTGCAAACACACAGCAGCATTACTTCAGAATTCCTGATTGGCCCTGTGCTCATTTTTAACATCTCTTTGTCACCATTACATGCAGTCACTAAAAGCACACATTTAGACTGAAGCATGTGAATTCTTCTGACTTGTTCTGCTGTTGCCTTTGCTGCTGGGAGATTTACATGTGACAGTTTTATGGGTGCACTGAACACTTGGTTGAATTTTGATTGATTTAATGACAATTTTCACACCACATTTTCTGTAAATCTGAGCATAGTTGACCAAACTCATCTGTCAAAGAAAAACTCATAGTCTAAGAGACACTCATAACTCAATTTTGGCAAAATATATTCATTTTGTCTTTGTAGAGCAGTGTAGTGAGACATCTTATAGACTTCTCTCTCTCTCTCTCTCTTTGGTTGACTGTGTGCTGCTGTGTTAGATTAGTGTGGCATGCTTTAATAATGCACTAAGGGAGGGGTGTTTCTGCTTGGCAGCAGGAGAGAGGCTCTGGCATTCAAAAACAGTCGCTTTGTGAACCCCAACTGTGTGACAAGACTGACACAACAGGACTACAGCACATATCACAACACACAGCCCCGCCATACAATAAACCCCATTTCATAATCAATACATAAACATTCACAATATCAAGAGACAATACCTTAAGAAGATTAGTGTAAATAAATTAATTAGATGTACATATATACGCTCCCTTTACTTTTATTATCTTTATCTTCTAAATGGCAAAGAAGTACTTTCTGGGCCCAATAAAACGTAATGTTGTTTTAAATGTGTTTTAGTGATGTGCAACATTCCCGTAGAGGCAGCTGTCAGCTCTAAGACAGATGATGAGCAGGATTTGTCTTGATCAGAGTTTTTTTTTTTTTTATGGGGTAGGAGCTGCTAGACTGTGTACAGACACTAAATTGGCAGCTTTGATTTAGAAAGATAATGAGTCCTGGTTTAAGTGTTTGATTCCTTTACTGTAGCGATGTAGTCTTTATATAGCACTTAATTTGCATTTTAATTTTTGTCCACAGTTTGATTAATGAATTTAGGCCACTGTTTAGAGCTCTGACTCACCAATTCTCAAGGCTGTTCATTTGGAATAATTTAAAGATAATTTTACAAATCATTAAATTAGCATGTTGCACATAAGCAAGGTATAATTTATAATATATTCACACATTGATCTGCATCAGTTGTTGCCAAGTTAACACATCTTTGCTGGTGTTAGTGTTAATTACTTCTATTCAGAAGTAAGATCCATGGATGTGTGCAATGTTTCAGCACCACGGACAGCAAACTTTGGAGGCCAACCAACACTGCACTTTTTTGCATGTCTCCTCAATCAAACACACCTGATTAAAGTTATCAGCTCATTAGTAGTGACTCCAAGATCTAAAATGGGTGTGTCAGACAAAGGAGACATGCACAATGTGCAGTGTTGGTGGGCCTCGGGGAATGTGGTTGGGAACCACTGCATTAAGGTACTCCACAAAAATATTACAAACAAGTTTTATAATGGAACTCTCCATAGACTTAGGCTATTATTTACGCTTCAATTGTGATTTCAAGTAGTTTTTCAATAACAACAAAAGTCAGATTAGTATAATTCACAGTCACACACTGTGTAAGCCCTCTACACTCACTGTGTCCCGTCAGTCTGACGGTTCAGAGATACATGAGAGAATCGTCTGTCAGCCGCTGTTGATCTGTTGACTGGAGGCTGGTGCCTGCTCGAGCTCTTGACCCCGGGCTCTTCTGGACTGACGCTAAACGCATCACACACGGTTGATCACACGCGTGCTGGTTCAGACAGCCTGCTGCTGCACAAGATCAAGGGATGAGCAGAGATCCAGACCAGAGGACAGTCTCTCTCGTCATTTTTCTTTTCGCTGTAGTAGCAAGCAGGCCATGTGATATTGTGGTAACTCTTGATTTATTTCTGGAGTATTTTTAATGCTAAGTTTGACGGGGATTGGGCCTACAATTTATTCAAACTACACACGAGAGAGAGGCACTGTCCGTCGTACCACAAGTGTGTCTAACTGTTGGGGCATTTAGGAGGACCAGTACTGTAAATACAGTCCTCCTCTGCTTACCGCTTCCTGTGATATCGATAAGTGGGCACAGTTAAGGTTGTGTGGGTTTATTGATTTTTGGCATTCGCAAAAAACAACCGCACCCTAAACCGTATTGCTCTTGAGGCCATAGCTCACTCACTCTCATCTTAAATTGACGATGAATTATTTGTTTACAAAGTCTACACTGTTAACAGTTTAACTTAATGTTAAAATGTGGCAGTAAATTTTTGGACACAAATGCGCGTTTCACAATTTTCATGTGAATGGTTTTCATGTGAAAACTGCCACGTTAGTTAGGTTTTAAAAGTCATTAGGCCTACTTTGGAGGGTTTATGTTGTTTAATGTTTAGTTCATGTTTTTATGATTACACTCTAAAAAAAGTGCCATATAGCACTAAAAGTGGTTCTTGGCTCGTAATCGTAGGGGAACCACTTTTGGTGCTATGTAGAACCCATGCTATGCTCTACAGCACCTTTGTCAAATGGTGCTATAAGAGGCGCCATATCGCATTTTATTTCTTCAACAAAAATGGTGCTAAACAGCACCAATAGTGGTTCTTTGGCTCGTAAAGAACCTTTAAAGAGGCTTAACAGGTTCTTTGTACAGCAGTGGTGCTATTTAGCACCTTAACCACCCTGAAGAACCGCTGAAGAACTGCTGAAGAACCATACAGGGGATTAACAGGTTCTGTATACAGTAGCGGTGCTATATAGCACTTCAGTCATCCCAAAGAACCAGTGAAGAACCACTGAAGAACCGCTGAAGAACCATACAGGGGCTTAACCGGTTCTGTATACAGTAGTGGTGCTATATAGCACTTCAGTCATCCCAAAGAACCAGTGAAGAACTGCTGAAGAACCATACAGGGGCTTAACAGGTTCTGTATGCAGTAGTGGTGCTATATAGCACTTCAGTCATCCCAAAGAACCGCTGAAAAACCGCTGAAGAACCATACAGGGGCTTAACCGGTTCTGTATGCAGTAGTGGTGCTATATAGCACTTCAGTCATCCCGAAGAACCACTGAAGAACCGCTGAAGAACCATACAGGGGCTTAACCGGTTCTGTATGCAGTAGTGGTGCTATATAGCACTTCAGTCATCCCGAAGAACCACTGAAGAACCGCTGAAGAACCATACAGGGGCTTAACCGGTTCTGTATGCAGTAGTGGTGCTATATAGCACTTCAGTCATCCCGAAGAACCACTGAAGAACCGCTGAAGAACCACTGAAGAACTGCTGAAGAACCATACAGGGGCTTAACCGGTTCTGTATACAGTAGTGGTGCTATATAGCACTTCAGTCATCCCAAAGAACCGCTGAAGAACCATACAGGGGCTTAACAGGTTCTGTATATGGTAGTGGTGCTATATAGGACTTCAGTCATCCCGAAGAACCACTGAAGAACCGCTGAAGAACCATACAGGGGCTTAACCGGTTCTGTATACAGTAGTGGTGCTATATAGTACTTCAGTCATCCCAAAGAACCACTGAAGAACCACTGAAGAACTGCTGAAGAACCATACAGGGGCTTAACTGGTTCTGTATACAGTAGTGGTGCTATATAGTACTTCAGTCATCCCAAAGAACCGCTGAAGAACCATACAGGGGCTTAACAGGTTCTGTATACGGTAGTGGTGCTATATAGTACTTCAGTCATGCCAAAGAACCACTGAAGAACTGCTGAAGAACCACTGAAGAACCGCTGAAGAACCACTGAAGAACCGCTGAAGAACCACTGAAGAACTGCTGAAGAACCATACAGGGGCTTAACCGGTTCTGTATACAGTAGTGGTGCTATATAGTACTTCAGTCATCCCAAAGAACCGCTGAAGAACCATACAGGGGCTTAACAGGTTCTGTATACGGTAGTGGTGCTATATAGTACTTCAGTCATCCCGAAGAACCACTGAAGAACCGCTGAAGAACCATACAGGGGCTTAACAGGTTCTGTAACAGTGTGGTGCTATATAGACTTCAGTCATCCCAAAGAACCGCTGAAGAACCATACAGGGGCTTAACAGGTTCTGTATACGGTAGTGGTGCTATATAGTACTTCAGTCATCCCGAAGAACCACTGAAGAACTGCTGAAGAACCACTGAAGAACCGCTGAAGAACCACTGAAGAACCGCTGAAGAACCACTGAAGAACTGCTGAAGATCCATACAGGGGCTTAACCGGTTCTGTATACAGTAGTGGTGCTATATAGTACTTCAGTCATCCCAAAGAACCGCTGAAGAACCATACAGGGGCTTAACAGGTTCTGTATACGGTAGTGGTGCTATATAGTACTTCAGTCATGCCAAAGAACCACTGAAGAACTGCTGAAGAACCACTGAAGAACCGCTGAAGAACCACTGAAGAACCGCTGAAGAACCACTGAAGAACTGCTGAAGAACCATACAGGGGCTTAACCGGTTCTGTATACAGTAGTGGTGCTATATAGTACTTCAGTCATCCCAAAGAACCGCTGAAGAACCATACAGGGGCTTAACAGGTTCTGTATACGGTAGTGGTGCTATATAGTACTTCAGTCATCCCGAAGAACCACTGAAGAACCGCTGAAGAACCATACAGGGGCTTAACAGGTTCTGTATACAGTAGTGGTGCTATATAGTACTTCAGTCATCCCAAAGAACCGCTGAAGAACCATACAGGGGCTTAACAGGTTCTGTATACGGTAGTGGTGCTATATAGTACTTCAGTCATCCCGAAGAACCACTGAAGAACCGCTGAAGAACCATACAGGGGCTTAACCGGTTCTGTATACAGTAGTGGTGCTATATAGTACTTCAGTCATCCCAAAGAGCCACTGAAGAACCGCTGAAGAACCACTGAAGAACCACTGAAGAACTGCTGAAGAACCATACAGGGGCTTAACCGGTTCTGTATACAGTAGTGGTGCTATATAGTACTACAGTCATCCCAAATAACCGCTGAAGAACCATACAGGGGCTTAACAGGTTCTGTATACGGTAGTGGTGCTATATAGTACTTCAGTCATGCCAAAGAACCACTGAAAAACCGCTGAAGAACCGCTGAAGAACCGCTGAAGAACCACTAAGAACCGCTGAAGAACCACTGAAGAACTGCTGAAGAACCATACAGGGGCTTAACCGGTTCTGTATACAGTAGTGGTGCTATATAGTACTTCAGTCATCCCAAAGAACCGCTGAAGAACCATACAGGGGCTTAACAGGTTCTGTATACGGTAGTGGTGCTATATAGTACTTCAGTCATGCCAAAGAACCACTGAAGAACCGCTGAAGAACCGCTGAAGAACCGCTGAAGAACCACTGAAGAACCGCTGAAGAACCACTGAAGAACTGCTGAAGAACCATACAGGGGCTTAACCGGTTCTGTATACAGTAGTGGTGCTATATAGTACTTCAGTCATCCCAAAGAACCGCTGAAGAACCATACAGGGGCTTAACAGGTTCTGTATACGGTAGTGGTGCTATATAGTACTTCAGTCATGCCAAAGAACCACTGAAGAACTGCTGAAGAACCACTGAAGAACCGCTGAAGAACCACTGAAGAACCGCTGAAGAACCACTGAAGAACTGCTGAAGAACCATACAGGGGCTTAACCGGTTCTGTATACAGTAGTGGTGCTATATAGTACTTCAGTCATCCCAAAGAACCGCTGAAGAACCATACAGGGGCTTAACAGGTTCTGTATACGGTAGTGGTGCTATATAGCACTTCAGTCATGCCAAAGAACCACTGAAGAACTGCTGAAGAACCACTGAAGAACCGCTGAAGAACCACTGAAGAACCGCTGAAGAACCACTGAAGAACCGCTGAAGAACCATACAGGGGCTTAACAGGTTCTGTATACGGTAGTGGTGCTATATAGTACTTCAGTCATCCCGAAGAACCACTGAAGAACCGCTGAAGAACCATACAGGGGCTTAACCGGTTCTGTATACAGTAGTGGTGCTATATAGTACTTCAGTCATCCCAAAGAGCCACTGAAGAACCGCTGAAGAACCACTGAAGAACCACTGAAGAACCGCTAAAGAACTGAAGCACCAAGATTTGGTGCTATACAGCACTTTAAGTGGTTCCCATATGATTTCGAGCCAAAGAACCACTTTTAGTGCTATATAGCACCATTTTTTAGAGTGTAGGTGTTTTGTGTGTGTAAGCTACAGGTATTAAACAGATTTTAATTGTTGTGTAGCCTTCCAATTTACTGCATGTTTTAGTATATTTTACAGCAACAAATTTTAATATATCAAATAAGATATTAACATTATACAGTTTGGTGACCTATAGCCTACAGTTTGCCGCTCTAAAATGCCCTTGTAACATCGTTACTGTATTTTTACGGTAATTTTCTTTAAAGTGCTGATGTAAAATTCACAGCTGCCATTTTTAAAGCAAAATGTAACAATTTTTTTTTCAGTGTTGTTACAAATGGTGAGTGGGTGCGTTGGTGGAGAGGGAGAGTTGTCAGCTGTACTGATGGGAAATCTCCTTCTATTAATTCCGAAATGTCTGCGTCCAAGAATAGCCTGTCGGTCCTCGCCCTGCGTGCCCTCGCAAAGCGGAGCCGTTCCCGAGAGACGCACGTTTGAATGCGCAGCTGTCTCCCAGCGCGCACATCCCGACCACTTGCACAAACAGCCCATAACCTGACAACGCGCTGTCAGTTTGTTGCGTGCCGTTATCAAAGCTGCACAACCGCTCTGTCGTATAAACAAGCCGACGGTATTTTAATGCGGTAAGGTGAGGCAGGTGAGCTGATGGCTGAGAACACATTCAGTAGTGGCTGAATGTACAGGTACAGACTGGAGTTAGTAGAAGGGGGTAAAAAAACAGTCAGTGGGGTGCGTGTTCGTGCGTCATGTGCTGCAAGAAGAACTGGCCAGAGCGCTGAATTGATCAGTGGCTCATTATAGCTTAGCTTGCCAGCTGATCGGAGCTAACTGTTTCGTTCGGCTTGTGTTTCACAAGCTGATATCCTGCGAGCCCCCACCCCACATTCGTTCTCAGCTGCCTCCTCCCCCTCTTTTTTTTTTCCTCCGGGGCGCTTGACGGGGAGTAACGAGGCTAACAGACAGCTCAACATTGGCAGAAATAAGGAATAGAGGGATCCGAGTGTTCTCACTAACGGATTGCCTTCGGGGAAGATGAGCAGATCCTACGCGGCCCAGAGCCCAGTGCAGGGAAACGAGAGCGGCTATGGGAACCCGAAGATGTCGCCGTTGTCCCCTCGCGATTGATGCTTCTACTTTCTGTCACTGTGTCCCTTCATTGGATTTTATGACGGCTGGATTGGTTCTTTTGCACTTAAAATGTCAGTAATGGCTCTGGCGAAAAGGATGACACCTTACCAGTGAGCGCAGGGGGGAAAAAAATCAATCGATACTTGTGATGATCTATTTTTGCATCCGAATAATGTGTCGTAAAGAAGAGGAAAACAGAATTTATATCGGATATAACAGAGATGCAAATCCACGCGAGTAAACGTGCGCGCGAGGTGACCGAAGGCAGATTATAGCTACACTGTGCCAAATATTGCGGATGTTGCGAAATAAATAAATAATCGTTTTTTTAAAAAAAAATCATATTTCCCCCTGTTTTAAATAGATATTGATACTGTGATAATCAGAATGCACAGTTAAAACTGAACTAAAAAAATGTTTTCATTTCTGTTCACTTGGTTATCACACATAGATCGTATAGCCTAAATGATTGTAGCTATGATAATTACAACCTGAAGGAAAAGCACGGGAGAGTGACCGTTCTGGAAATTGAGGATGGAGCCACAGAAAACGAGAGATTTACTCAAGAATGACATGGCCGTGGAAATATGTTGATTTAGGACTCATAAAATGAGGTGATGATGGACCATTTTTGTGTGTTGAAGTGGGAAACGAACCTGTGAACTGCAAAATATAAGGCACGCTATTTTGTTCCATTTTTGTTTGTTTTTTTGTTCGTTTTATTTTTTCGTTTTCGCCTAAAATTTCGCCTAACCATCAGCTCCTGGAGTCTAACGTCACATATACACGCCATGAAGACAAATGTGTACTCCAGTTATACACGTATTAAGTTTTGAAGCAGATGGGATGTAATGTGGTGTGGTCGCGTTGAATATTCGCCCCCTTTTTTCCTGCTTCGTGAAGATTTGGAGTCTATAGAATGGCTCGGTTCGGAGATGAGGTGCCGTCCAGGTATGGCGGAGGACCGGGACACGCTCAAGGGGGACCCGGCCGCGGCGGCAGCAGGCAGGGTGGCCCGCCGGGTGGTCAACAGAGAATGTACAAGCAGTCAATGGCCCAGCGAGCCAGAACTATGGCCCTGTACAACCCTATACCGGTGCGGCAAAACTGCTTCACTGTCAACCGATCTCTGTTCATCTTCAGTGAGGACAACTTTGTGAGAAAATACGCCAAAAAGATCACCGAATGGCCATATCCTTTTTTTTAAAACCCACTAAGTGAGGCCTCCAGTTGCAGGTAAAGTGCACTTGAGTATAAGGTCACCTGAACATGTCAAATCACGTTACTGATGGTTTAATGATGGCTGTGTAGAAACCATGCGCGGGAGGTCGTGATTTGATGTAGACTTTTCATTATTTGTCAAGTTATTTCGGTGGCAAGATGAATTGATTCTATTTCTGGTGTGTGTTCGGTGAGTTACGCACGGGCGTGAGGTGAGCGGTGCTGTGTGACGATAGCGGGCGGCGCTGTGGCTCGCGGAGGCTTGCTGATGTCAGCATGTGCAGTCTCTCTCAGCTTGGTCTCGTTCGAGAGAAAGCGATGGTGAGAAGGGGGAGGCGAGGGGAGGGGGAAGCCACCATTTCCCATATTCTAAGAGCTCCAGGAGAATACGGGATATATATATATGCACTTGCATTTTTCATATCCTCGTTTTTTAAAGACAAAAAGGTTTAGTCTGCAGAAAGACTGAAATGGCGATATCACACAAACAGTTATACCAGGCCGCAGGTAGCCTAATCAAAGCAGTGCTGATGTTCAGCGTGACATTGTTTTTATACAGCAGCTAGTAAACATGAAGCATACTTAATAATGAGGAACTTGTGTTTCACACTAAAATGGGCTAGTTAACGCATGATTAGTTTATGCCAACACAAATAGTTCCAGAATAGCTTTATGTGTCATCCAAGCAGCATACAGACTGAAAGCCAGTCTGGAATGGCGTATGTGAGTGGAGTAGAGTGACTTCCAAAATTCCGTTCTGTTGGAGTATGTACTGCATTTAATGAAGAACTTAATTCTCCAGTGTTGATAAAGTACGATTTATAAGTACGTGTGTGTGTGTGGTATTGCCACGTGACATCAACAGCATTTACCATTTACAATTATGGCAACTCTTCTCCCATGGCCTTATGGGATAGTAAAGTGTCTATCGAATAGTTATATATTTTTCGCCTGAACGCTGCAAATTAGAACATACTGTACTCGACATACTTGTTTTGACACCGTTACATAAAACTTACACCTTAGGAATGCTTTGATTGTGTATGTAGGTGTAAATTATGTGTGTGTTTTCCTGAAACACATTTCTTTTGTGAGAGCCCCGTTCATGTTGTAAACATATATATATATATATATATATATATATATATATATATATATATATATATATTAGTATATCAGTTTTATATATTTTATTACCATGTATATTTATTGTTGAAAATGAAGAACTATGCTATGTACCTATTGTCATCATGGCCTCAACCCTTTTGGAAGTGATTTGGCGAGCTTGTTCAAAAGCCGGGCATCTAAGATGCAATGAGCAGATACACTGAATCATGTATGAGGTTCCACTTTACTGTTATATTAGATTGGATGCATCAGTATAATGGCAGAACAACCCATTAAACACTAGTGTTTTATTTAGATAAATCTTTAGTTACAGAAAAAAAAAAAAAAAAAAAAAACAGACTGCAGAAGAAGTTCACTCCCTGCCTTTTCTAATAGACCTCTTAGGATTTAAAATCATTATAAGTGCACAGAACTGCACCCACACACACTTATCTTGACACTGTATTAGGCTATAAACTGCCAGAGCTTTCAGTGACCTTTAACACTGCACTCGGCCTGAAAGCCATTTTTTTCTAAAGCCTCATTCTTCTGATTTATCTCACGGAAACATCTAATGAGGCCTTGTGATCCGAAGTCCTTAACTTTTCTGCTTTTTCAGAAGTGTTTTTTAGATGCCCATGTAACTGTCGTGAGCTGGTAAGAGCTGTGCGTGTAAACCTCACTCCCCTGATCTCAAGAGGCGCTCTAGATATTGCGGTCTTTAGCGTCCTTGTTAGAGCACCCGCCTCCTATGCCAGCGTACCTGGGTTCGAGTCCCACTTAAAGCGGGCGGTTCAAACAGGAGGCGTTACACCCACAGTACAGCAGCCTTTTTAATATATACAATTGACCGTTATTTGTATCTTACAGAAGTCTCTGATTAAAATTTTATGTGTTTTAGAATTACAAAAAGCTAAAGAGTGTGCCTCATGTGAATGTAGATTAGATGAGAAGATCAATTTATGGTTGCCAAGCATTGCATCCTTTCTTTCACCCCTCTCTGCAGAGATAATGGAACTCTAAAGAGACATTGTCTCAGCCTCTCTGCGTTTATGGGCCGCCTCTCTGCACTGTAAATGGAATGTAACCTTATAGCTGTATTTTCTAATTTTAGTTTCATTGACAAATATGAAACTGCAGCCTATCTGGAGTGCAGATAAGTATGCATATCTATCCGAAGAGACCTTAAACATGTGCTCATTCTCTTAAACATGTTAAAACATGCATCTGGTCATGAAACATTTTTGTACCTGTGCTCTTATTTTAGTAAGAGAAGTGCATGAATGTTTTCAATCACAAATAAGTTATCTGAATGTTCTGAACCCATAATTAAATTGTCAAAGCAAAGAATGACAGATAGAAAAGAATGAGAAATTAATGATATTAAAGACACTGCTATAAATAGATGATTTGGAGAAGGCTGAAAGAGTGGTTGAGTGGACACCAGAGGGAGACAGACTGATAGAAAGAAGTTGTCGTGAGCCCCTTGCAGTTTTCTCTCATGTGTAGAAGCAAGCAGTGATCTACATTCAGTCTGCAGAATTTAAATTATTTATTCCCCTTTTCTTTCCCTTTCTTTCTAAATTCCTCATTCTCCCTCATTTTTTTCTAGTGAACTACTGTTTGCTTGGCTGGCAAGCAATTGTTTCATTGATGAAATCAGGCTACTTGTGTTAGAAGGTGCTGACATATCCAGATCCATGTGTTTTTTAAAAGAATCAAGCCATTTTCTTATCTTTTTTCACTTTTTCGAGAAAGATTCAAGCATCTGCTGAAGTTATGTGTGCACACAACTTTGAATTGGCAGTCTAGTACACACACACACACACACACAGAGACATGTTGGATTTTCATACTGTACAAACTATATATTCTATCCCCTAACCCTAAACCTACCCATCACAGAGAACTTTCTGCAAATTTACATTTTCAAAAAACATCACTTTAGTATGATTTATAAGCTATTTTCATCATTGGGACAAAAAAATGACCCCACAAGGACAAGTTTTTTTGTGCGGACATTTTGTCCCCATATCGTAGGGTTTACCAGGACCCCCCACACACACGCACATATACACACATATTTTTTTAACATATCGAACCTCTTTTGTTCTTTATCACAAGCATGTCTCTTGCTCTCTCCTCTTCTGAGGTTCCCGTCAGGCTAAAAATAACAGCAGCGGACTGAAGAGCAGTTCTCAATGGCATGTTCTCCTTCCCTCTTGCCTTTCTGCCTCCTTGGAGTCAGTCCTCTGTTGTATGCATACAGATGGGCCACAGACAGGCATCGCTGTCTAACCGCATACTCCAATGCCAGTTTGGAGGAGAAATGGAGACTGTAGTTTTGTAAGAGGGCTGCATAGTGTCTTTGAAATAAAACTGTGGTAGAAAAGAGGACGGGCTGCTTAGACCACTGAATCTATGCACAGTTTTTAGCGTAAGAATGTCATTATTATGTGCTCAAATATTTTTTCTTATTATTATGTCTGTTCAGCAGAATCTGAAGAATAAGCAGCTAATTTAAAATTTATTATGTGCAATTGCTGGATTATTAGTATTGATATTTCTTGGCAGGTCATGTATGTTTACTCTTTCTAATAACTTACATCTGATGTGTTTTTATATTTGTGTATTTGCACAAATGTATTTAACACAGCCACTGATTGCCTGTTACATTAAAGGATTAGTCCACTTTTAAATACACTTTTCCTGATAAATTTACTCACCCCCATGTCTTCCAAGATGTTCATGTCTTTCTTTCGTCAGTCGAAAAGAAATGAAGGTTTTTGAGGAAAACATTCCAGGATTATTCTCCTTACAGTGGATTTCAAGGGCTACCAACAGATTGAAGGTCAAAATTACAGTTTCAGTGCAGCTTCAAAGGGCTTTAAACGATACCAGACGAGTAATAAGGGTCTTATCTAGCGAAACGATCGGTCATTTTCGAAAAAAATACAACCGTTTATGCTTTATAAACAAAATATTGCCTTGAACGTACTTTCCGCTTCTGCATTCTTCATAACGCTTACGCTGAATGTCCTACATCTTCCCTATTCAAGTTACGGAAAAAAGCGAAAGGCGTAGGACATTCAGCGTAAGCTTTATGAAGAATGCGGAAGCGGAAAGTACGTTCAAGGCGATATTTGTTTATTAAAGCATAAATGGTTGTATTTTTTTCGAAAATGACTGATCGATTCGCTAGATAAGACTCTTATTACTCATCTGGTATCGTTTAAAGCCCTTGAAGCTGCACTGAAACTGTAATTTTGACCTTCAATCTGTTGGTAGCCCTTGAAATCCACTGTAAGGAGAATAATCCTGGAATGTTTTCCTCAAAAACCTTCATTTCTTTTCGACTGACAAAAGAAAGACATGAACATCTTGGATGACATGGGGGTGAGTAAATTTATCAGGAAAAGTGTATTTAAAAGTGGACTAATCCTTTAATACACCCAAAAACAAAAATTCTTTAATTACTGTCCCTCATGTCATTCCAAACCTGTACGACTTAACATAAAACAAGATATTTTAAATAATTTTGGTGACAAAATAGTTTCGGTTCTCATTGACTTCCAGTGTATTTTTTTAACTTACTGTTTGGTTACCAACTTTCTACAGTTGTGAAACACAAACAGTGCAGGTTACATTGTTATTTGGGGTTTTATGTTGTACATAGACTGTGTGTAAACTGCAAGTGTGTATGTCTCATCTGGACATAGATGTTTGATCTAATATGAAACAGATATTCAGAGAACTGAAGACAAAAGGAGAAAGGATTTTGAGAAACAGACATAAAAAAGGATGAA